>NC_046663.1:136527303-136542003 GCF_010883055.1 Belonocnema kinseyi
AGTTTAACATGTAAAATCTTTCCAATTTTTATTTCTTCGATTTTGGACAGGAAATTATAAGCCAATTTATTTGATATTTAATATACTTGTTTACTTATCAATGAAAATTGCATTTATCGCCATTTTATATCTCAGAAATATTATGCAAAAGTTTTAGGCATATCAAAAATGGCATAAAATGGCAATTTTTGGAGGCTCATTGTGACCCTCAGATATACTCGTGTAACTTGACATTTTGAAGAGACATTCTTTAGACTATTGAGAATAGATTTCTAAAAAAAAATATTAAAAATATAATTTAAACTGAGTAAAGCGAAAGAAAAGCTTATGAAAAATGACGCATTTAAGTTGAATGCCAGCTAAAGGGACTGCAGGTGGACGGCTGCAAAAAAAGTTGACCCTCAGTCGGTCCACTCATTCTACACCGTATTTGCTGTCATCCCAAGCTGTGGTGACTGACAATGAGTTGAATGGTCGAGTAATAATAAGTTAATAAATCTATAGCTGCACTATGAGTTAAACCTGTAGCTGGTGTAAGGATTTCTTTACTTCAAATCAGGAAACTTTGAAGCCTCAGAGCGAGCTCTAAAAATATTTTGTTTTGAAAATAAAAAAATAGGCATACATTTATTTACCTGCGAGAACGATTTGGCCAACAAGCCCGTTAAAATTTCTCAAATGGGATTTTTTGGGCCACCCTAATATATATAATAGCAATAATATCCATATTATGTACACCTGGAAAACATAACCTGAAAATCGACGTATGCATGAAATTAAGAATCACGCAAAAGCTCCAAATCGCCAATTTCTTCTGAATTTTGATTAAAAGAGAATAATGTAATGGAGTATCCTTCTGTAAATTGTCGGGAAAGGACGTACGAATCGGTTCGAAATATGAGCCAGTCTGCTCTTCATAAAAGCGTTTCTCCTCTTTTGCGTATTAGACCAATTTTGAATATGGTGTTTATTTTTGTGGTACATTTTATGCACCTGTTCTGCGAGGGGATAATGAGACGATTATTAATGCTTTGGCTTGTCATTGCAGGGCGTGCAAAAGTTAGTAACAGACTCAAAAATGAAGTTTCAAGAAGACTTATTCTTCTCCGAAAATGCATCCCGCGAGAATTTCAGAGGAAGGTCCGATCATTAACCTCATTAGCCAAATGGAAAGCGACGGAACTTCGATTCTTCCTGTTATATTGTGGTCCAATAGTTTAACTAAATATAATCGACGTAAATCGTCTTAAAAATTTCTTCCTTTTACATGTAGCCTACAGAATTGTGTGTAACAAGAGTCTCGCTAGAAAATATCAAGCATACGCAAAGGTTTATTTACGACGTTTCTTTTTGGGTTTAAAAGAGTTAAATTTTAAAATGCAAGTAATGAATATGCACTGTGCAATACATGCTGCCGATGATGTAATAAACATGGGGTGTACTTTCAGTCAAATAAGTGCCTTCCCATTCGAAAGCTTTTTCGGTAAGTTAACGTAACTTATTCGAACGGCTAACCGTCCTCTAGCTCAGATTTGCCGCAGACTACACGAATTGAGCAAGATTAATGCTCCAAAGTGCTTATCATAACTGTACAAATTTGTTTCGATAATGTAAAATAAATTTTTTTTAGTGTTATGAAACTTGTATCATTACTTGAGATCATATTTTGAAGTTGTCATTTACAACAACAATAAAAAACTAGACTAAACGGGTACCTTAAAATACTTGTGAATATAAACGGCATGCTATGAATTTTAATTTTTGAAAAATATTCATATTAGTATGATTTTAATGAAATTGACGTTAAACACATTTGAATTTGGCGCGTTTAAGCGCTAGGATCGACCTTGGCGATTGGTCGAATATATGTTTCTATATCCGATCTTCTGTTAATACAGGTAGCTTGAAAATAATTAAGTACATTATTAGCATTAAGATAATTAGGCGATAATACAAATAGTACAATTCCTAAATATTAATAAATGTTAGTACAGTTGAAAAATATGAAGTAGTTTTCAGTAATTTGTATAGAAAATAAGGTTTTATCACAGAACTGACGCTTTTCCTTGTCAATTAATTCGGCGCTTTTACATGTCAGGATACCAACATTGTAATCGAGACACAGTTGATATTTTCTTTCTGGATTTTATCATACATTAAGCAGTTGCGTGAGTGATAAAAAATAGTGTTTTATTTCATAAGAAGGAGAGAGTGCGTAGTTATTTATATCGACCAAAAAAATTAAATATTCTACAGTCTTGGAGCTGTTCACCGAGTCACGAAAGGTATATACGTTATATATTTTTTTATCGCTTGCACGCTTATGAACATAACCTCAATTTATTATCAGGCATGCATTTTAAATATACAGATTATTTTTTTCATTGCTAAAATTAAATATATTATATCATTTGTTATATATATTTATTTAGTTGAAAATTCAACTCCAGTTTTCAAGTTTAAAAGAAGTATTTGGTAAAACTAATTACTAATCAGCACGTGGTAAATTTGCAAAGTTTAAAATTGTCTATTCTTATATCTTATGATAGTTGAAATAAAATGAATCTGGCAATGGATCCGTTTCGATTAGACGAATTTGTTCAAAGGAGTGTAAAAATTCAAAGAAGCGTCGATTGCGTCCCATTAAAATGGATCAGATATAACATAAAAAAGAAGTCATTTTTTACCAAATTTATGCCAGCTCCTTACACGGAAAAAACGATTAAAGTGCTCTACACGTTAGTTGAAAACGAGATAGATTCCCCTGATCATTGGCCGGAATACCATATTCAGCTGGTTGGTCAATAAAGTAAGTAAAAAAATGTATTTTCATTAACATTTTCTTGTCGTAGGTCGCAAATTACAATAAAAATTGAAATTAAAATTTGTGCAGGGCTAAAAAGACTATTTAATTGATCCATTTATGTTATAGAAACGAATGAAGATGCTATTGACAGACTGAAGCTGTTAAGCTCAAAGGAGTTTGTTTACAGTTTTGAATCTAATATGTCAGCTAAGGAAAAAGCAATGCATATAGAAAATAAAATTAAGACATTGGATCTCAATGTCAGATTATCTGCTATAATGAATGTCCCACAGCTTCATGAAAAAGTTGTCTCAGATTATATTTTAAATGAAGAACAAGTAAGCCCTCATGGTTCTTTTTTATATAATTCTTTTTACTGTTATATTTTCAAAAATTTTAAACATAAACAATATTGTAACCCAATAATTTTTCAGATAAGGAATCTGATAGGGATTCTTCAGCAGTCGATTTTTAAGACGGTGAATATTATTCTTTAAATTTTTCAATTTTAACTATTTCTCTTTCATAAATATTAAAATTTTATGCAAAAAAGGATCGTCCCTAAACTCTTGAGTTTTGTTAAAAATTCGTATTTTTTGTAGTAAATTAATCTTTTTGCTTAAGAATTCATCGTCTTTAGTTGAAAATTAAGCTTTTTGGTTGAGAATTCTTGAATTTCATTATAAATTCATCTTTTTTGGTAATAAATTAATCTTTTTATCTAAAAATTCATTTTTTAGCTTAAAGTTCAATTTTTTGATTGAGAATTCTTACATATTTTTAAAAACACGTCTTTTATCGTAAATTTAATTAAAAGTTTGACTTTTTGCTAGTAAATTAATATATTTGTTTAAAAATCTTTTTTTTCAATTCAAAATTCAACCTTTTTTTGTTTCAGAACTCTTGATTTTTTTGAAAATTGTCTTTTCTGCAGCATTTATCTTTCTGTTCAAAAATTCTTCTTCTAAAGTTGAAAATTCAACTTTTTGGTTAACAAAACTTAAGTTTAATTAAAAATTCGTCTTTTTGTTTGCAAATTATTCTTTTCGTTTGAATATTCATCTTACTCGGTTGAAAATTCAAATTTTTGGTTTAGAACTCTTAAATTTGGTAAAAAAAATTTTTTGGTATAAAATAAATATATTTTTTTTAATTTCATCTTTTTGATTGAGAATTCTTGAATTTGATTGAAATTTGATCTTCTTGGTTTTTAAATTAATCTTTTTGTTTAAAAATTTATATTTCTTAGTTGAAAATTCAACTTTTTGATTAAGAATTCTTGAATTTTATTAAAAATTCGTTTTTTTCGTTACCAAATTTTTCATTTGGTTTAAAAATGTATCTTTTTCATTAAAAATGCATTTTTTTGGCTGGAAATTGAACTTTTTTGTTGAAAGTTCCTTTTTTGTTTGAAAAATTACTTCGTTAATTGAAAATTTAACTATTTAATTTTTGAATGAAAATGGTCAGCTTTTAGGTAAAATTAAACTATTTTGTTTAAAAATCGGTTTTTTGTTGTTGAAAATTCATCTAGTTGAAAATTTCAATTTTTGATTTGAGAGTTCTTGTATTTTGTTGGAAATTCGTCTTTTATGGTATGAAATTAACTTGTTTTATCAAAGATACATATTTTTTATTTGATATTTTAACTGCTTTATATAGAAAATTCTTTATTTTGTTTTGGAAGTTCAATAATTTAGTTAAAAAAATTAACTATTTGGTAGAAAATTCGTTTCTTTATAGTTTGAAATTATTTTTTTGTATTAAAAGTTTAATTAATTAATTTTTTGTTCAAAATGTAAGTTTCTTAGTTTTGGAATACAATAATACCCGTGTTAACTGTCACATAAAATTCAATTTGACACATTTCAAAACATAGTCTGAAAATCACTTTTTAATTTTAGTTGTTTATATATTGCCGAAGTTTAAGATTCACTACACGATCACCTAGACAATATAGGCATATTGGCTCTTACTCGACAAAGAAGGTTTTATTCGTAAATCCATAACTAACATGATCAGAAAATACTTAGAGAACCCCAGCCATTAAACTGATTTTACTTTCTTTATATAAGTTGACTAAGCATGCTTCTAATTTTTTTCATCTAGATTATTAATTCTTTAAAATATTGAATAAATTTAAGTATTATACGTTTCATATACGATTTTATTATTTTATTTTAAAATCCCTTTTAATTAAGAAAAATACAAAGACACTAATATGGGCCCATTCGGGGCCAGACCGGGGCCAGATCGAGTTATTTTTAGGCGCGGTACTTGGGCCCCGATCGGGTATCGCGTTTTATTTCGAGTCTGGCCCATCTAGATAGCCCGATTTGGGCCAAATTTTTCCAGACCGGGCCCCGATCAGATCCATATTGGAATTTCTGCACGGGTACTGATGCTGGTGTCAGGGGAGCGGCGCGAGAAACTCGAGTGAGGAAAGTTTCCAAGTATATGTCGAATAAACTTTATGATACGAAAATCAGTCTCATTTGCAGGGAATTCAGTTGCGTTTCCAGTAATCATTTACTGTGTATGTAGTTCATATCTATCAATACTTATCAATTGTAATACTAATCCAAACAATACTTTATAACTTTATAGACATTTTTTTGCGAAACTACTTACATCCACACGAATTGGGATATTAAGTAGAAAATTGGGAAAACTAATTATATGAAACGAATTAACTTTCGAATGATCCTTAATATTTAGAACTGCAAAAAATTTCAATTTTGAAAAATTGTTGAATTTTTCCTGTAATTTCAGAAATTTAGGATCATGAAAATGTTCCTTAGTGCTTTCTATTTGATTTTGCACATTTTGAACTTCATATGCAAATTAATGTGTATGTGAGTTATTGTAAAAACAACAACAATAAGGTAGGAATCGGGTAAATATTTTAAAAAACAATTAGAGATTTTTTCGAAATTAGGCGTTGATTGAATCCCACTTAAAGCATTTCCGATAAATAGAGTTAGAGAAAACATGTAAGAAAAATCGACCTATTTTCCATTTTTGACCAATTTTAGATTCTTAACTTCAACTTTTTGCATTTTTAAGAAAATTAAATGAAAAAATTGAAATTTTTTAAACCCGAAGTCTGAAATTTTCTCTCTGAAATTAGACCAAGTTTCTAATAAAATTTTTAGTAGTTCTTAAATTGGCCACACTTTTTATGACAATTGAAGAACTAGTACATAGTTTACTGTGCTCTTGGTCTGATTTTAAAGAGGAAATTTCATACTTTAATACAGCGAAATTCCAATTTTTCCAATCACTTTTATAAAAGAATGCGGTGAGTGGAAGTTTTTCTCACATGCTATTCTGGCCTCTATTATTCGAAAATATTTTAAGTAGGACTTAATTGTTGCGAAGTTTAATAATCCTTCTAAGGGGTTTTTAAAAAACTTTCTATCTGAATTCTTCGCAGAGTTGGTTACTTTACATGACAGGCCTGATTTTTAATTAATTTGATGCCGCATTAGATTTGCTTTCTTGCTATAAAGGCCCTATGACACTTAACTGATTTCGACCTTACCGACATTTTCTAGGACCATACCAATACTGCACGCAATGAGGTACCGACCTGAACATGTAAGAGAGTAAAGAAAAGTGACTAAGGTACTTTTATGTGCTAATGCATTCTTACCATCACAAAAAAAATTTCCGACAAATCTTTTTCTGTAGTCAAAAAATTTATTAATGCATACACTTTCATTCCCAGCGGGCACACAAGTCTTAAACTCGTCCTATATACGTCTTTCGGCGGACATCTTAAGGACGTCCTGAAGACTTTTTAAAGACATGAAAAGATCCAAAGGATGTCTTCAAAACGCCAAATCATATGACATTGATGTACATTCTAAGGACGTCTTTAGGACGTCCCGGTGCCCACTGGGTTAGTCCCTTCTTTAACTTTCTCAAATCGGCAGCTCGATATCTCATTTTGTGTGGATTTGGTACTATCCAAAAAAAGGTGAAGTAGAAATCTGATAATTGTAATATACCTAACGAGAGTATAGTATTATATTAATATATGTGACGATTTCTGCAATCTTTGTTTCTCTTAAAAAACTGATTTGCAAAAATACATGTACATACCTGAAGTTGCTCAACAAATGTGCTTCTTTGATACACATGTATTATAAATTAAATTATTATTTTCTGCCTATTAATTTTAACCTTTGTTATGTAGACAACTCTTTCATCTTTTGCTTGTCATGAAATTCAAACCCACCCTGGAAAAAGCGATGTAGTCATCCGGTTCTATAATTGCCCTCAAGTTTGCAATCAATTAAATATTTACATGAACTAAATATCGTTAATTAACAAATTTATGCAAGTCATAACCGACATCGTAACCGACATCGTATACGACATCGTATACATCTTCGTATACGATGTCATATATGACGTCGTATACGATGTCGCATACGACTTCGTATACAACATCGTATGCGAAATCGTATTTTTCGATAGGAGAGCGCGTTAGCCTGTTATTTACGGTACTAGCAGGTATAAGGTGATATCATACCTACTACTCGGAAGAGGTGGAATTTACTACGTTGCACCGTTGATGCACCTATCAGTAGGAGTAGGAGCTCTTATTCAAAATTATTGAAATTACTATGTGGCACAGTAAGTATTACCGCTAAGGACAACGTAAAAAGCTTTACGATCATGGTCAAAAGTCCACGCACAAAATAATAAAGTTTGCTACGAACTTTCATGTGTCACCATTTTACTATTTAAACTGGTAAAAAACACTATTATTATTAGCAAATATTACAACGTATTTCTTTCCCTGTACTTGGAAATGTTTCAAAATCTTATTCAATTTTCTCCTCAAGTTCATTTTTCAAATTAAAAAATTGAAAGAAATTTTTTATGAACCTGAAAAATTTTTTTCATTTTAATTAAAAAATTCTTGGACTCCAATTTTTTCAAGATGAAAATTAAGTTCATTTTTAGCGTTATCATTTTGAGAAATTCCATTTCTAACCATGGAAAAATGCAATAGGGCTGTTTCACAAAGCTTGCGATTGGAATCAGTGCACCGTAACGATGCGGAGTGTGCGTGCGCGAATATTATTTTTTGGACACACTATTCCACCCCTTTAAAAAAATCAACAAAAATATATGTTATGGAGGATATTCTAAGGAATATTTAGGTAAAATATGGAGTTGTCGGGAATTTTATTATGATGCATGCGGCGCCAGATTTCATATGCTTATTCCGCTAGGTTCTTTATGTATTTATATGGAAATTGAACCATTTTGTTGAAAATTCCTTGTTTCATAGATAGAAATTTATATTTTTCCGTTTAAAGCAATTAGAGTGTATTATTAAAAATTCGTGGCTTTGGCTTGAAAATTGTACAATTTGATAGAAAATTCAACTGTTTGGTCATTTTTAGTTTTTAATTCCAATTACTTGATTGAAACCCTGGCGGACCGAAGGAACCGAAAGGAGCCTTCGGTTCCTTTTTAAAAAACTCAAAAAAAGGCAATATCTACTTTTAAACTGTTGAAATTCGGATTCTACGTTAACTTTTCTATTAGAAACTCACGGAGTAATCGCAATACTTTTTTTTCAGCGTTAAAAATTTTTTTAAATGTTAACTTCTGCTGAAGGTGACTTCAAGCGCATCCATAATAGCTGAAGTAGTATGTTGCGCGCGTTGTTTAAAAATAAAATTCTCTCTCACTTGGCTCGCAGCGTTGTTGTCTGAGGTTTCCAATGCGTGGCGCTAGCACCCAGACAACATTCTTAAAGTTACCGACGGAACGCCTATTAACTGCTACTAAAAGAAAATGCACTTGAAGGCGCCTTCGGCCCATGTAAATGACAGGTATTTTATTTTTTAAAGTTTTTAACGCTGCAAGAAAAAGTATTGTGATTACTCCGTAAGTTTCTAATGCAAATTTTAACGTAGAATCCGAATTTCAACAATTTAAAAATTGATTTTGCTGTTTCGTTGAGTTTTTTAAAAAGGAACCGAATGGGGACTCAATGGGGTCTTTACGGGTACTTTGAAGAGGCTCCATTCGTTTCCTTCGGTGCGCCAGGGAAGTTCATGTATTTTGTATATTTTGTTAAATATGCAACTGTTTGATCAAGCTGATTTGTTCGTTCATAACAAACATTAAGATTTTACCAATATTTCCCTTTACCCAAATCGTCGTACATAAATTTTAAATACAAGCTAAATTTACAAAAAGATGTAGTCGGCAAATATGATGTCAGATAGGGGCAGGGGCATAAAAACATATGGACCCTAAGAAAGACGATTATGTGGTTTTAAATGTCAGAATAATAGTTTACGTAATTTTTGCACGGCCCCTTGCTTGACATGGGTGAAACAAAACAAATTATTTTTTTAATAAAAATTACCTGAATTCATAAAATATAATTTTTACTAATTTAAAAAAATTATAACTTAAACCAAAATTATATTTTATTGGAATTTAATATAAAAAACTATGCCTAAAACAATGAGCGTAATTTTCGTACCCACAGGAAAATTTTATTAAGTTCTGAAATATAAACATGTTTGACCTGATTACGACACCGTAGAAAAAATTATTCTTCTTTTGTTAATTTTATGCCAAAGATAATTTTTTGCGAGATTCCTCAGCAACTGAAAAACATTTTAAAATAAATATTTACAGGTATAAACAAAATTAGAATAAAGTTTTAATTACACAGGCCGACAAATTTAAAAGCCAGAGACCAGACCTAACATTTCCGAAGGATTTTGATGCGCTGAATCCGAATCCGAGCTCAAAATTGCTCCTGTACGTCAGGTTTTCCAGATATCCTAACCTAAAAGTGAAAAACACGCGTTTTTTAGCTGTTTTTGAGGTTATGTAACCAAACAAGAAAAATGTCTACCACAAAAGCTAATATGGAACTTGAAAGTACAAATTCTCCCCTTTAAAACCTACTTGGATTTTTTAGGGTATCTTTATTTTTCACTAAAATATTGTAATTTGAAATTTTTTATTTGAGCGTTTTAACTCATTGACGCGGAAGTGTTTAGATTTATACAACGCATTCCATATTGCTGACGGTACGATATTTTTTATTCAAAATATTATCTCAGGGGTTTTCGAGGCTGCTCTTTCTATTGCTGGTGTCAGTTTTTTGTTATAAACCTTTGAAGATCCAATATGGTGGCCACAATTTAGTCTTTTCATAGATTCGCCTACAGAAAGTCTGAAAGCAGTACTATTACATAATGGAAATAAGTACGCTGCAATTCCAGTAGGTCACTCAACTACACTGAAAGAATCTTATGATACTTTCCAATTACTCCTGATAAAAATAAAATACAATGTCCATAATTGGCTTATTTGTGGTGACTTCAATATGATAAATCTTTTAATAGGTTTACAATCAGGAAACATTAAATACCCTTGTTTTCTTTGCCTTTGGGACCGTCGTGCAAGGGATGAACATTGAATAACGGAGAAATGGTCAGACAGATTAGAGTGGACAGTTGGTCAGTATAATGTTGTTTATGAAAGTCTTGTTGACAGAAAGAATTATTGCCACCACTCCATATAAAACTAGGGTTAGTGAAGCAATTTGTGAAAGCTCTAAACACCGAAGGAGAATGTTTCAATTATATCAGATCCACATTTCCGCATTTAAGTGATGCCAAAGTTAAGGAGGGTATTTTTGTTGGGCCTGATATAAGAAAACTTATCAAAGATGATGACGTTATCGAAACCATGATATCTATTGAAAAGGATGCATGGTTGATTTTCAAATATGTTGTACAGAAATTCTTAGGGAAAAATCGAGATCCAAAACTTAGAACTATTGTATCTAGTATGTTAAAGAATTTTAAAAGATTACGTTCTTTGATGAGTATGAAATTACATGTTCTCAAATCTCATTTGGATTATTTCCCAGAAAATGTTGTAGCATTCAGTGAATAAATGGGCGAACGCTTTCATCAAGACTTTCACCAAAAAGAGCAACATCATCAAGGTTGATGCAATGTAAGAATGATGGCCGACTATTGCTGGTCTTTGCAAAGAAATTATAATGACCCTATTAGTAATAAACAAAAGTCTCTTCAACGATCGTTTGACATGAAGCGCGAACGTTTCCATAAGAAAACAAGCAATTAGTTTCACCTTCATTGGACATACAATCGTAAGTCTTGCCTTGGCTGACTGGGCGATTCAAAGTCTTGCCTTGTCTGGCTGGGCGATACAAAGTCTTGCCTTTATTGGCTGGGCAATTCAAAGTCTTCCCTTGATTGGCTGGGCAATCTAAAGTCTTTCCTTGATTGGCTGGACAATCTAAAGTTTTGCCTTAATTGACTGGAAAATATTAAGTACTTCCTTGCGTAGCTGGACAATCCCAAGTCTTGCCTTAACTGAATAGACAAACGTAAGTCTTAACTTGACTGGCTGGACGATTGAAAGTCTTGCCTTGACTGACTGGGCGATTTAAAGTCTTGCCTTGACTAGCTGGGCGGGATAAAGTCTTGCCTTTATTGGCTGGGCAATTCAAAGTCTTTCCTTGATTGGCTGGGCAATCTAAAGTCTTTCCTTGATTGGCTGGGCAATCTAAAGTCTTGCCTTAATTAGCTGGAAAATATTAAGTACTTTCTTGCGTAGCTGGACAATCGGAAGTCTTGCCTTAACTGAATGGGCAATCGTTAGTCTTTCCTTGATTGGCTGGGCAATCTAAGGTCTTGCCTTAATTGACTGGAAAATATTAAGTACTTCTTTGCTTAGCTGGACAATCCCAAGTCTTGCCTTGTCTGGCTAGACAATTCAAAGCCTTGTCTTGACTAGCTGGACGATAAAAAGTCTTGCCTTTATTGGCTGGGAAATACAAAGGCTTGCCATAATTGGCTGGACAATCTAAAGTCTTGCCTTAATTGGCTGGAACATATTAGTTACTTTCTTGCTTAGCTGAACAATCCCAAGTCCAGCCTTAAGTGGCTGGAAAATATTGAGTCTTGCCTTAGTAAGTTGGAAAATCCTAAGTAAATTTACAATATTAAATGAATCATAATAGTAAAATTTCTTTTTCTTTAAAGCCCTAACTGTTTTCCATATTCGCTCTTCTAGGAGTTATAACAAAAAACTGAGCCAATCGAAAAGGAACCCCCGAAAACCCCTCAGATAATATTTTCAAGGGACAATGGCATACCATCTTGGCGTTAATGGGTTAATACGCTAAATTGAACATTTTCATTTTAAGGTTAGCCCACTTGTAGTGTGGAATTCAATTATTTCACGAAACGTAAACGACTAGATTCGTTGCTCCCAGGGTTAGGTGGGTTAGCCTGCTTATGATTTGGTAGGGGTTATTTCTGGGTTTAGGTGGATTAGCAGGTAGGTGGGTTAACCAACTTGCGACACGAAACTTCATTATTCCAAGAAAAATATGCGACTAAACTTATTGTTCCCAGAGTCAGGTGGGTTAGCATGCTTGTGGCTTGTTAGGGGTGGTTTCTACCCCTAGGAAACGGCTTCCGTAGAAATGAAAAGTCATGGGTTCCATATTTTTTATTGTTTTATCAATGTGCAAAGTTTGGTTCCAAACGACTGTACGCTTTTTTGTTGGTGTTTTGTGCGGGATCCTTTGTTCTTTTTTAAAGCCCTAAATTGTGGCCGCCATATTGTATATTCTAGGGGTTATAACAAAAAGCTGACCCCAGCAATAGAAAGGGCACCCTCGAAAACCCCTGAGATAATATTTTAAAGAAAAAATATCGTTCCGTCAGCAATAGAGAATGCGTTGTATAAATCTGAACACATCAGCGTTAATGTTGAAACGCTAAAATCAAAAATTTCAAATTACAATATTTTGGTGAAAAATAAAGATATCCTAATAAATCCAAGTAGGTTTGAAAGGGGAAGATTAGTACTTTCAAATTCCATCTTAGCTTTGTGGTAGACATTTTTCTTGTACAGTTACATAACCTCAAAAACAGCTCAAAACGCGTTTTTTGCACTTTTAGGTTAGGATATCTTGAAAACCTGAAGTACGGGGGCAATTTTGAGTTCGGATTCGGATTCAGCGCATCAAAATCCTTCGGAAATGTTTGGTCTGCTTTCAAGTCGTAGGAAATGTGTCTCTTAAAGAGGAATCGCAGATTTCTGACGATATGTTAGAGGTACCGGTGAATCGGAGAAGTGGTTATTTTACGATTCATCAAAAAATATTTCATTGCCGATTAAAAAACGACGGTTAATCATAATAATACTATTCACAAAAGAAAATTACATACCAGAAAAAATAAAAACTTTATTTTTTAAATTTATAATCATTATAATATCGAATAGTTATCGTAGAAGAGTATCGTAAAACGCAATAATCTGCATCTTACTTTTACTGCGAAAGAGAGAGGCAGCACCCCCGCATTCGATATTCGAAAACCAAGCACGCGTCCATGTTTACATTTTATTATAATCACAAATATTTAATTCAGTGATTTGTATAATTTATTATAATTTATTGAAAAATTTCCTACTTATATAAAATTGCATTTCACTAACATGTGTGTAAATTTTATTACCATTTAAATATTATAATAATTAAAATATTTAAATTAATTTGATATTTCATCTCACGCAATTCATATTTATAAAATAGGTTTCTTATGGTGGGCATCGAAGATTATATCAGGAACGCAAAGATATGTACCCCTTTGTTATCGGTTCCTCTTGAAAACCTATGCGGATTATATGTTGGTCAGCTAAGAATTAAAAAAATTCATTTATGTTTAGGGAGAATTTTATAGAAATATGGCCAAAAACGCGGACTGTTACGTTACATTCAATCGCATATTTTGTCATGAAATTTTTGAAAACACATAGAATTCGAAATTTCGAATATTTCATGTGCATGTCACTAAAAGAATATCTTTCAAGCAGGTAGGTTTTTAAGTTTTTTTACATTATTGAAAAAGTCTACTCTTTTGGAAGACTATTTACAACGGCTAGTACATAATTTTCGAGTTTTCTAATATAAGTGATTATGCAAGGCGCTTACTGCATCAGCTCAGGCTGGCCATCTGGTTTGTAAAAGACTTTAAACAGCCTTTTTTAAATCTAAATGTTCTGTCAATATATTCTATCGGTGGGCAGAGCCCGAAAAAAGTTGTACACTTTCTGAACCATTTCAGCAAGCTGTGTTGCTTCTGATACACACCTAGCAGCATGGACACCTGCCAAGTTTATTGAATGTCCTGTATATGGTACAAAAGTGGCAAATTCACATTTCTCCTTGATTCTTTCTTGTAGGCCAGTATACTTTTCCGAAATATTTGAAGCATTGTCGTAGCTTTGTCCTATGTAATCTTTTATGGGAAAATCATGATTCTCTAAAAAATTCAAGATGGTTTTCACTAAATACTCATATTTATGCTCTTTAATAGGTATAAATTTTAGAAACCTTTCAACAGGATCACGGTCTTACGTATCGAATTATAAAGGTTATCTGGTCAACATGAGACAGATTGGGCGTATTGTCAATGCTAGTGGAAAAATATTTTGCTATTTAGACTTCATTTATAATTTTTGTAGGACTCGTTTTCCCATTACGGCAATAAACTCATTACAGATATTCGCTGATAAATAAGAAATTTGAGCTTTTCCAAGATTCCCAAATTTTTGTATGTGATCTGTAAGAAATGGATTAAATTCACTCAATAATTCCACACATCCCAAATAATTTCTATTGTTAGGAAATCCTAGGATTTCATTGTCACCGCGAAACAGAAGCCCCCTTGATGCCAAAAATTTTAGAACAGCTTTTTTTGGGTAAATTTTTTTTTATTTTTCAACATAATCTCCTTGGAGCTCTATACACTTGGTCAATCGCTTTTCAAGTTTTTTTAATCCTTCAGAAAAGT
>NC_046663.1:136542103-136566513 GCF_010883055.1 Belonocnema kinseyi
GCGAAAATGAATTTCCCTGAAATCCGTATAATGTATTTGGAGGTCAAGTTTGTTGTTTTTATCGCATTTCTTGATATTTCAATATAGTTATCGCCTACAATCAAAAAAATGGTAAATTATTATTACCGCATCATAAACTCTATTAAATATTAACATGTGCGCACATTTTAAGTGGTAAACAACGTTTAATTGTCCAAAGTAAATCTGAACTGTCACTGCTCCCGATTAGACCTTCGCCATTTTATTTCGCTGCTCCCACAATGTACAGGCGCTGTTCCGATAATTCCTTCAGACGCCTATACTTAAAATCCCTATTATAGCTATACTTATCAGGGGTTTGACTATAGGATATCCCTGGTATATGGAAAACGGTCAAGGCTATTCATTTAAGCTGATCCAGGAATCTTTCTTAATTCCTTCGTTCGTTTTCAGCTAAATGTTTAGCTATAAGAATGAATAATATCCCTGGCACAGCTCAATTTTTTTTACCGTATAATTATATCGCTTTAACGGAAATGCACTTTCGCCCTCTTTTTGGCTAGATTATTCGTATTTCGGTTAAGAGTGAATCCCCAGAAATAGAATTATTTAGCATGGTAGTTTGATGTGATACTTTTTAGAATCTTTTTATAGTTGCAGTTACATGGTGGCGACCTCCTCGCAGGTGGGTGTGTGTCTATAAAGAGCTGCCACCCTTCCCGGTAACAAGCGTTGAATTCAGAAAAATTAAGAATTTGTATTCCTATGAATACGCGATTTTTCCTCCGTCTAAAAATCCCCCAACGGGAATAGAAAAAGTGCAAATCCTAATCCTCTCAATCGACTTAGTAAAATTTAACGAAAGCATTTACTTAACTTATTTTTCATTATTAAATCTTTTCATAACTTATAAATTCGAAAAATATTCAAGCTTATATTTATTTATATTTTAATCATTTATTTAAACGTCTTAAAAAATGCAACAAAGAAATCTATGCAAATGTGTGAATTTAAATAATTTTAACCCAAGAGAGGCAGAGTTGAATTGGCGAGAATTAAAATTTCAAAATTTACATTCCGCATAAAGTAATTAAAACAACTTATTACACATATTTTGTGCCCTTATTAGAAGGAATTAAATAAAATGAAAATATGACCACTTCTGAGGAATAAAAAATATCTCTGCAATGTGCGTTACCGGTACAATTAGAAGGAATTAAATATATTGAAAACACGTTCTCTTTGTGAGAATAGAAATCTGTGTGGCGGTCGCTATGGAAATAGAAGTGAATAAGTTTAGCAGGTATCTTATTCTTATTGTGGCATTTTAGACAGATGGAAAAATCGCGCATTCAAAATAATAGAATATTCTTCACTTTTGCTCTGAAATCTGAAAATATTTATTTTTCTCTATTCTACGCTTGTTACCGGGTTCACTACATATATGCCTAATTATATCGCTCTAACGGAAACGCACTTCCCCCTCACCTTGACTAGATTATATTAGAATCTTTTTTATAGGTACAGTTAAATGGGGTGAGAATACATTACACTGTTGTGGTAAAATGAGGTCCCCTCCTATTTCGACTACGTATAAACATATAATCTTGTACATATATTTTATATATTTCTATTAATATACTAGAAGTGAGGATTTTTGTAAATGAAAACATAACATTGTACATTTCAGTTTAGTCACATTTATTGATTAAAATATTTTGGAAAAGAAACATAGAGTACACATAATAATCAGCATATATATATATGTGCAATAGATATATGTAATATAACACCTTTTCAAAATAGTACAACATGATTAGTTGAACGTAATTCTTGTGAGTACATTTTTTCGTAAACTAGAAGTTACATATGGGTCAATAATACACCGCCAATTTCATGATAAATAATATCAATATAATAATCGTGGAATGTCGAAGGTAAATATTCATACATTAGATTTTTGAACTCGTCGCACTTTTCGTGGTTCATTAAATCGAAAAAAATTCTCAGATGGTTCGACTATCTTCTATGAAATACAATGCTCACAAGGAAACAAAACAACTTGTAGAGGACTTTTTGCAACGTGGTTAGACGGAAACATAGCGTTGATGACCACTTTTTTGATGACCACGTTTATTAGTGTCAGAAAAAATTCAAATAACAAGTAAAACTTACCGATAAAATAGTAAGTACACATTAGATTGAAACTAAATCGATATATTTTTGCATTTCGACGTAC
This sequence comes from Belonocnema kinseyi, assembly GCF_010883055.1. Classification (NCBI taxonomy): domain Eukaryota; kingdom Metazoa; phylum Arthropoda; class Insecta; order Hymenoptera; family Cynipidae; genus Belonocnema; species Belonocnema kinseyi. Next base: position 136,544,322 of record NC_046663.1, read on the forward strand.
TAAAATTTTTTTAAGGGTTGCTACCATTACACACGTATATACTCTAAATTTTAGATATATTCATCTGTTTATAGTTATAAACAAATTCCCGATTTGTCTTTTCAACCCTTATTGAAGTGGTTATTCGTAAAAAATGTTTCATTAATAAAACACATATTCTTCACTATGGAGTTACGATAATCTCAAACAACTTTCTCAACCACCTTATTTTCAGGGCTAAATCTAACCTTTACGCAAATAAAAGTAAAAAAAAACTAGCAAGTAAAAATATCAGCAAGGATTGAAAAGACAAATCTGGATGAGTTTCATAGTTGTTAAATAAAATATGTTTTGAAATATCATTTTTCATGTGTTATAACTGTAAATAGACGAATATATCTTAAATTTAGAGTATATACGTGTGTAAAGGTATACATGTGTAGTTTTACATTTGTGATGACGTTAAAGGTTGCAAGTCAATAGGGAAGAAGAATGCTATAGCTTTACATGCCCTTTGTCATCTAAATCCGGATCAAAGACAGACAATACCTAAAACATTTGATATGAAGCTCATAATGTGTATTTGTGAGTGTGCCTTAAATCATAGTTGTTAAATAAAAAATGTTTGAAATATCATTTTTCATGTGTTATAACTGTAAATAGACGAATATATCTTAAATTCAGAGTATATACGTGTGTAAAGGTAGCAACCCCTTACAAATTTTTCGTACGTCGAAATGCAAAAATATATCAATTTAGTTGCAATCTTATGCGTACTTACAAATTTTTCGGTAAGTTTTACTTGTTATTTGAATTCTTTGCTAATTTACAGACACTTTCCACATAGTAAACGGGGGGAGGGTTGTTTTGTATATGTCAATCACCTTTAAACATGCGAAACAAGCAAACTCCTAATAAAAACCACAACTTTGATGGGGTGAAACTACCCTTAAAACGGTTTTTGGGCCGATAAGGAAAATTGACCGTGCCTTAGAATCGATTCAACTACAATATACCCAAAAATGAACGCAATCGGAATTTTCGACCTGGGAATGTTTCCTTGTCAGTTAATAATTCTAAAACCAGTGACATACAATCCTCCACCAAAACACGTAAAGCTTGAAGCATCCCAAAATATTCATTCAAACACAACATAATATTCTTCAAGCCAATAAACCTAGCTTTCTTCATAGCCACTTCACTATGTAGTCATTAATATCGAGTGGTTCCGGCTCTGGCATTGAATAGCCCTCAGATTCAAAGAATGCCCTTATGAATTTAAACTGTTCTTGGAATTTGGACCATTTTGCAGCCCCAAATAATCCCTTGTAGCTTGTTGAACACAATTTTTACGATAGATTGAAAACTGCCGTCTGACTGCACTTCAAGACCAACAGTAGAATTTTTACTGCATGACTTATTGAGTGCATGCGTTGTGGTGAAAGAAGAAATTTCAGTTCCTTTCTTAACAGCAGTCATAATTTGTGACATTGCAGGCAATGCTTCAAAGATACAGAGAAACTCTCTCTTTTACACTCATGGGTATGACTGATATAAATTTAACCTTACTGTATAGTCAGCTCTATGATGGAAGTAAATGTTTACAATTTCCATTTTTATTTTCAAATCACAGTGAAACTTTAATTACGAAAACCAAATCATGAATAATGACACAGTGTGCAAAGCAGGAAATTAATTACGGGGTTAAAGGTCTAAAGATCGTGTGAACAGATTTTCAAAATAGAAAAGTAGTGACGGGGTTATGGTAATTCATGCGTGAAACTTTCATAACGAAAACCAATTCATGAATAATGACACAGTTTGCAATGCACGAAATTAATTACGGGTTAACGATCTAAAGATGATGCGAAAAGATTTTCAAAATAGAAAAGCAGTGACGATGCTATTTTTATGATATGGTACTTATAGATCTGAAGGGGGATAAGGTCTTTTTGGTAGAAGAGCTAGAATGCTCGTAGTAGCGATTAAGAATGGAAATCGGCAGTCTGATCCAAATAATAAAAATTTTAAAAATAGTATAGGAATATACGCGATAGGGATAAGCTCAAAGCACAAATTAGGGCAGCTGAAAAGCTTACTAGAGATGTTGGTGTGATAATACCAGATATTGGATGTGGCCTGTCTGAGCTAATTCGTATCAGAAATATCTGGCAAAAGCTCAGATTGGAATGAAAGTTTTTAATTTTAAAGATTTCGGGAAAGGGCGGGATAAGGCTATTTACAATTTTTACAATATTTGTTTACTTTATGAAGGTCCTCCAAATTTCCATTACAGCGCTATACTAAATTTAATCGGGACTGGCGCAGCAAAGAAGTTTTGTGTACCTTGATATAAGGCTTATTTTAAACAAAGTGATCACAGATGCACAATGAAATGTGATGCTTGTTTTAGTTCGCCGTCATGTAAGGGCAATGCTGGCATGAATAAGAAATTGATAATCTTAAATGTTGAGAACTGTCGACGGTATTTTTATGGAGTCGAATGTTTCAGGAAACATTTAATTTCCAATTCACACTCTACAGGTAAAATTATTTGTGCAGTATTACAAATATGCAATGGTTGTTCAAAGTTACTTAACTATGAGTAAACCAAGAAAGGGAAGGTACGTAAATGTGCCTTCTCTGATTGTATAACATGTAAGAAACTTTGTCCAATTAATCATTTTTATATTATGGCACCCTTAGAAATTAAAAAAGATAAAAGGGGACAGTCGAAAACTAAAAAAGTCGCATACATTTTTTATGATTTTGAAACACAGCAATGTGAAAAGGTCGAAGGTGACGAATCAACCAATATTCACAAACCTAATTTGTGTGTATCACAGCAGGTCTGTGAAGAGTTTATAAACTATCCTGATCCTAACGTAAAATGTCAATGGTGTGGTGTGCGTCAGTATATATTCGATATAAATCCTGTAGCTCAGTTCACTGAGTTCGCTATTCTTGATTTGAAGCATTTTGATGAGACCGGATGCATAGCACACAGGTTTCGATGCTCAATTCATTCTTAGAGAACTCATTAAGAATAGGGATTCAAATGAACCGCCAGAGCTTATTTTAAATGGTACTAGCGTAATTTTGCTAAAAGTAAAAAAAAAACGGGATTTATCGATGGTCTCAATTATCTATAAATGCCATTAAGTGCTATGCCGACAGCCTTCAGTTTAGAAGAAGCAAAGAAAGATACATTTCCGCACCTCTTCAATACAACACAGAATGAATTATATGTAGGTAAATGCTCTTAATCCTCGCGATGCTTTCTATGGGGGAAGAACAGTAAATACATTTTCCTATTATCAGGCAAGAGATAGTATAAAAATCTCTTATCTGGATGTTTGTTCCTTATATACATTTATATCAAAATATGGAAAATTTCCCATAGGCCACCCAAAAGTTTATATTGGTGATGATTGTAAGGAATTAACTGAACCAGATAATGACTTAGATAATGTCGAGGGTCTTATCATATGCAGGGTGTTACCACATACGGATAGTTATAGTAAGTTATAGTTAGCACGGTAAACTGATGTTCCCTCTGTGCAGAACTTGCTGTGAATTGCAGTTACAGCAAGATTGTCCACATGCAGATAATATCAGAAGAAAGAAATAGGGGGAACATGGGTTTCTGATGAACTTAAAGTAGCTGTCGAAAACAAATAATATCGATGTTTGAGATTTGGCAGTATGAGACAACTCAGTATGACCCGAACTCAAAGATCGATGGTCTGTTTGTAAAATACATGAATAGATTTTTCAAACTAAAACACGAAGCCAGTAGATATCCTTTAGATTGTACCACTGATGAGAGTAAAAAAGCATATGTGAAAGAAATTTTAAATTTAGAGGATACACAGCTCGATCCGGAAAATATAAAAAAATTCTGATTTACGATCACTGGCTAAGCTTTGTTTGAATTCTTTCTGGGGTAAATTCGAACAACGTCAAAATATGCCAGAAACCGAAATATTAGATACACAAAAAGCTTTAATTGATATTATTGAAAGTCCAGATAAAGTTCTTACAAATATCTTACCAGTAGACCAGGAAAATATGTATGCGTCTTGGATGTACAAAGACGAAGCTGTAGGCCCATCGCCTATTACTAGTGTAGTTATAGCCGCATACACAACAGCGCAGGCTCGTTTAAAATTGTATTCTTGTTTGAAAAAATTAAATCGTCGTGTTCTCTATTTTGATACGGATTCTGTCATTTTTTCTAGTAATAACAAGGCAGGTAAATATTCCCCAGTCACAGGATGTTTACTAAGAGATATGACAGATGAGCTCAAAGTTTATGGTTCAGGAAGTTATATTGAAACTTTTGTCTCGGGTGGACCAAAATTGTATGCCTTTAAAGTACGGTCACCTGATGCAAGCAGCACCATGTTTGCAAAGTGAAAGGTATTACTCTAAATTATAAAAATTCACAAATCATAAACTTTGACTCTATTTGCGATCTTGAGGTTAATAAGGATGCCTCGATTAATTCAAATTATAGAGCTATTCGTAGAACTGAATATCACCAAGTAGTCACAAAAGATGAGCATAAAACCTGTAAACCTGTTTATACTAAAAGAAGGCTAATTAAAAATCACGATTCTCTCCCGTTTGGTTACATAGCGAATAAATAGGTAAAACAGATAACTCCTCCGTAATTTATTTATTTATAACGTCTAAAGGATAAAATGAATGATCTCTCATTCCCACACTTAGCATAAAAACTATCTCAGCAATAAATTAAAGATATGTAGGTACACTTGTTTCACTTAATTAAATTACATAAAATTTCTGTATTCTAATAATACGGGTATTTATTCTTTGTGCTTTCAGAAATGATCTTCCAATCATTTGGAGGCCCTGTAATAAACTGTGACCAGAGCGTATTAGAAAATGCAATATTCTGCTGCAGTCAAACAGCTCTAGTTATGACACCGGAAAAAATCATGGCGAGTCATGAATATGATGATTACTTGTGCATAGAGTCACAAAACTTTACTTTTAGTGATCCTACTCTTTTATAATTTGAAAATTATTATACCGTTCTTTTTAAGTTTTGTATGAATGAGAAACATTTTTCTATGATTAATTGATTTCAAAACAAGTTGTTCTAATGTACTAAAAATTATGAATACCCTGACCAGTGTACAATCATTGTTATGTACAATCATAAAGCATAATAACTAAATAAAAAATGTATGTTCATAATATAAATAATCTAATTTCACCCTCTATCTTTTATATTTTTCGTCCCTATCCTGAATACAGCTGAAAAACTATCATTGCTCAGCGAGGGGGTGGACGACGACGACCGCGGCGGGGCGGTAGGAAACACGCCTTTATAAGCTAAATTTTGAGGGCTTGTGGAAAGGCACGTCAAATGAGATCATTAAAGACGTGCTGTGTCAGGGGTATTAGCTCAAACCCCTGACATCGCGAGGAGTTAGCTGGTAAAAAAAGGAAACAAACAAGGCTCTAATAACATTCTTCAAATAACAATATGCGAATTACAATTTAAAAAAATCCATAAATTTTTCATATTTCATATACATATATAAATTACAAGGTTTGATTGAAGGTATATCACTATCAAACATGGACACGCGCTGAAAGCATCCTTTTACAAACTGCATATAAGGAATGTGGAAAAGAGGTGGAGTTTCGTGAAGGATTACCATAATCTTCTGATTATTCCAATGATTTAAGGCCTAAACTTATAATTCTTGACGACTTAATGAAAGAATCTTCGAGTAACACAATTGTAGATCTTTTTAATAAAGGAAGTCGTCATAAAAATTTGAGTGTAATTTTCATTTCTCAAAATCTCCCATCAAGGGCATGGTCAAAGAGATATTTCTTTAAATGCTAACTATATTGTCACGTTTAATAATCCTTGAGATCGGGCTTAAATTCAGCACCTTGGGCGCCAGATTTTTCCTGAAGATCCGCGGTTTATAGAAGAATTTTATCACGATAAAACTTCTCAACCGCATGGCTATTTACTTCTAGACTTAAATCATTCAACTCCTGATAATTGTCGCTATTGCACAAGTATATATAATATATATAAGTATATATAATATATATAAGTACAAAAAAAATGTTACTGATTCCCACCGAGCAAGTGGACAAAATCAAGCAAAAGATGCAGACGATAAATGAGACATCTTTACATAACAATAATGATAATGAATCACCTATTATACCATCGATACCTGGTGCAACTACACAGATCCTGGAATCAATCTTGGTAGATTAGATTCTCAAATGAGTCTAATCTTATTTTTGCCTTTTTCGTACGATTAACGTGAAAGCTGGAAAGACTACAGTCAAGTGCTGAATAAATTTCTCTTCTTTGTCGATAAAAATAGGAAATCAACTGTTGAAAAAATGGATTATTCTGAAAATACAGATAATGATACCCATGAGTTTATGCCTATAAAGGAAATTATAGCTAATGTACCTAAATCTTTTCGATCCCAAAGTGCTTTGTTACTCAATCACCTAACAAATCCTGACTTTGCCGACAGAATAAAATGGGATAAATACGGCTCAGTGATCATTGACGTAAAACGTGTTGAACATTCAAACATTACAGATCTCGTTACTGATGCATTGAGGTATAGAAAAAGTGCTAACTCTCCAGGAAGAAGTCACTTTGCCCGTATAATTCAAGAGCTTGGCACACCACGAGAGCTCGTGAAAAATCATGAATATTGGATTCAAGTTAAGCAGATAGAGCGCGACATCAACTACCGCTTAAACCAAGAATCTCTTATAACAGATGATGAAACTACTGAGGATGAAACAAGGATAAATAAAGCTCTTACAACTTCTGATAATTCAATCCGTGCGAGGAGTCGTAGTAGAGTTAAAAAAAGTAGCCGCCAGGAGAAGGTACAATCTGTTTCAGGAATGCTAACTAAATGGCAGTCTTGTGATAAACTTCGCCCCTCACCGGATAAGTAGGACTTCCAGCGGGGGTTTTCTCGTTAAGAGTTCGCCGGGCGTCATTAAGCCGTCGCTCCGGTCTGCGGCCGGAGGATAGGTCTCGAGGATCGCCCGCCGATCGCCTTCCCGAAGGCGTACGGTGTAGAGACATCTTATCTTGTATTTCTCTTTTATTTTATTATAATGTTATTTTATTTTTTATTTTTTAAGATTACAACTTATTCTAGAATCGAGATGGGTTAGGTGTAGGCAAGGAGGATACTTGATATAAGATTATAAGCCTTTATTCTTAAAACATATGGAGTAAAGGAAGAAACAAATGGAATGTATTATAATCAAAAAATATAAAATTGAGATCCGGCGTACAGGTCGCTATACAGTCATCCGATCGTTCAACATTCGTATATTATGAGACTTTTACTTTCACACCTTTTATCACCACATTGACTTCAAACATAATATCTTAACCATAGAATTTCGATCGATCACGGCTTCTGCATTATAGGATTTACATTGTTAATTTGGCTTGTTTCACAGTCTTGGAGCGGAATACCGTTTTCGGAACCTAAGTGTGTCTTATAATATTTCCTAACCTGGGCACTGTTTTTCGAACAGACGGAGAAGGGAGTCAATCTCCTCAATAGTTTCCGCGGCGGAGGGACTCTGAACGGAGGACAAGCCGTCCCTGGGTCGCGGCGTATTACTACTTACAGGTCCGAGCGCGTTACTCCGCGATTCGGGGCTTGAGCTTCCTTCACGGATGGTTGATTCCTGTATGTGCCGGGAGAGCGCATCCCGTTCACGATCAGGCAAGAATGCGAAGATCTCTGAATAGACCGACTGGCAATCGCGGAAATCCGGCGAAGCAGCGATCCGAGAATTTTGGGCCTGCTGGCGTAAAGCAAGCCTATCCGGTGGCAAATTGCAGGTAACGGGGACCATCAATGCGCGGCCCGGGTCCGATGGCGTGGTACTGGCCCAATAATGTGCGGCCAGATTCGCCTCGTGGATGAGTTGCTCTCCGAATGTGGCGTTGATTTTATGTTTGAACATTAAACGTTTAATTTTGCGGACGCGACCTCGACACCGCCGAAAAACCTCACTGCGAGCTCCCACTGAAAGGCAAAACAAAGGCAAACAAATCCTTTAATAAAACGACTATGCAAACACTACTTCCACTACAAGTCGAACTCTTTTTCGTGACGCGACGCGAAGAGTCGCATGGGTTGAGACACTTTGAAATAAAACAGCACTTTCGGTTAAAAATGCCTTCGAAGGTACATTACAAAGAAGTAATCGTCGTTCGCCTTACTGTTTACAATCAGACAAAGGAAAGGAATTCATAGGAGCTTCTTTTCAAAAATATCTGACTGATAATGGGGTAAAATTCCGTGTATCGCGGGATCCTAACGTTAAAGCAGCCGTAGTTGAACGTGTCAATCGAACACTCAAGGAACGCATGTGGAGGTATTTTACACACAAAAATACTCGACGATATGTTGATGTTTTGCAACAAATTGTGAGTGCTTACAATAATTAAAGACATTCTAGTATTAGAATGACACCTTCTGAAGTTAATTTATCGAATGCAGCCGAAGCTCGAGCGAATATTCAGCGTCGTTTCTGTAAAGAAAGAAAGCCAAAAAGAATGCCTGAGTGCAATGTTGACGACAAAGTCCGAATCAGTCATGAGAATGGTGTTTTTGAGAAAGGTTATCAGTCTGGCTGGAGTGAGGAATTGTTTGTCTTAACGCGGGTCATTACAGGAATAAGTCAAGCACGTTACATGTATGCGTAGAAAGATCTAGCAGGAGAAGAAATAGAAGGTGTTGTTTACGAACAAGAATTGACTGATGTCAAAAAAAAAGCATTGAGGAGAAAGAATTTCAAATTGAAAAAATATTACAGACTAAAGGCAAGGGAAACAGAAAACAATTTCTTGTCAAGTGGGTAGAAAATCCTGATAAATTTAATTCGTGGATTCTAGCCTCAAATTTAAAAAACTTGTAAAAATGAATATCGATCAATTTTATCTTATTTTACCAAGCATTAGTAGTATGAAATATTTTCCCGAGAATACCACTTCCAAATTTATAACACAACTGTCACATGAGATTAGTCTACAAGGGCAGTAGGTCGTAGCACTGACAGAAATACAACTCCCTCGTACATTTCTTCATGTGAGACACAATGATTCGTTTGAAAATCGTATTGTATGCAATAGATATTATTGCTCTGAGAGAAAACGCAAAGGGTGAAGAAATGTCTCTTATGTGGAAAAAACCCCTTGTTAATTTCTTTCAAGCTGGTCTTTATGCAAATATTGTGTCTCTCTTAAATAATCTAAACAGTCTTCCCGAATTGAGTCAACATATTAAATTTAAATATGACAAATTCAAAAGCAGTTAAGTAAGTATACAAAAACAGTGCGAAAAATGATGTCTGTCTGATCACCATTTTTTGGTACTTAGTGATAAATTATCACGTATTCTTGGATTTGCTCCAGACAATCTAATTCCAATTCAAAATAAGGACTACACTGCTCGACACCCGCCTAGACTATCAAGTGCTCTTCCGGTTAAATTATTTATTTACTGCAATATTTGTGAGCCACGCGTTACCGGATGAATGTTATGAATGATATGGACAATAAGATACCTCTTAAAATTTTGGGTAATAATCGTTTTGAAGAATCTAATAAAAATTTAAAGCGTCTTGCAGTGAATAAAATGAAACATATCATGAACGGTTCGGGTTATAAGCATAGAAGGAAGAAGCAGGTGATTTAATCTATTTCTAATCGTGGTACGCTTCACGTCGTGAGTGCAAATAGAGTGAAAAAGAGAAAAAAAACTTCAAGTAGAAAACTCAAGAAGCGTGTTACAGTAAAGAGAAAAAAGGAAACTAAAAATAATAAAAATATAAAAACAAGAAATCGCGCAATAAAAAATATTTTTGGAAATAAATAAGAATAAAAATGTCGTTTCTTTATTCTCATTCCTGTGAGTGTTTGAAGTCAGAGCTAGATCTTTTTTCACTGCCTCCAACACAGACATCTGTAGAAAGCTCGCAATGGATTAATTATAAACCCGTTTCTTCACTGACCGATGACGCCCCTATAGAGTTTGTTGTTCCTGGCCACGGTGACGAATACCTTGACCTAGCAGATACTATGCTAAGTCTTCGCGTAAAGTTAGTAACTCCTGGAAGAGTAGTCGCAAATACAGTCCAGCTATAGATAAATTAGGACCAGTAAACAACGTATGCACTGGCTGTTCAATCAGGTGGACGTATATTTTAATCAAATGTAGTATCACTTCCTAGTAACTCTTGTGCATATCGAGCATACATTGAGACTTTACTTAACTACGGACCAGCTACCAAAGACAGTCATCTTACGTCATCTCTATGGTATAATGATGCTGCTGGAAAAATGGATGATTTCGATACTAATGCGGGTTTAAAATCTCGACAGAAATATTTTGTTGATGATAAATATATTGATCTTATAGGTCATTTACACTGTGACGTTTTTAATCAAGGTAAATTTCTTGTCAATGGTGTGGAATTACGACTTAGGCTAATTCGCTCAAAGGAAACTTTCTGTCTTATAGATGCTACCAATAGCTATCACGTGCGTATTGAAGAGGACTCACTACTTGTTCGCCGAGCAAAAATGAACCCCGGTGTTCTTCTTGCACACGCTAAAACTCTATCTCAGGGTACTGCAAAATATCCTATCACAGGTGTCGAAGTTAAAGCATTGACGATACATTCGAGTGTTCATGGTGAAACTCTTGACAATGTTATTCTTGGGCAATTACCAAAAATAATAATAATATAATTTGTGGAAAATACTACATATAATGGCAATGGAAACAAAAACCCTTCCAATTTCCAAAATTTTTAAATCAATCATCTGTCACTTTATCTTGATGGTACACAGATACTTTCGAAACCTCTACAGCCAAACTTCAACAATTAAGGGCTTTATATCGATGCGTATAACACATTATTTACTGGAAGTGGTATTCATTTTCTAAACGAAGGAAATAGTATTGGTCGACAACAATATCCAGACGGAAATTGTTTATTTGCTTTTGATCTTACACCTAATCTGTCCGCAAATTGCTATTCTCATTGGAATCTCGTAAAACATAGGAGTCTCAGAATTGAAGTAGGTTTTGAAGAGGCACTTTTTGACACAATTAATTGTCTAGAATATGCAGAGTATGATAATGTTTTGGAAATAGACTCGTCTAGACAAGTTTTATCAGATTTCAGTGCATAGTTGAAGTGGAAGTATTTTCTATTTAGGGAAAAACTTCTCACTGAATACCTTAGTCACTACTTGTTCCTCACGGGAGGAAACTGTCTACTGCTATATAGTGTATTGAAAATAATCATGGTTGATTACGTGATTGATATACAAGGGTTTCGTGATGATTCCGGTCGTTTAATGCCGAAAGAAGTAGTTTTGGTTACTATAAATCGCCACTGTATAGCTCATTGGATTACTTCTCCACCTTATGCTTTTACTGATTTGTAAAATCCTGCACACAAAATTGTTTCAAGAGCTTCCGGATTTTTTCTAATGTTGTTAATCTTTTGAAATATGTTTAAATATTTTTAAACATTCGCTTTGAATTATATATTTTTTAGAAATAAAAAATCATTTTAAATCTACCCACAAATTTTTATTGTTTTCCAAATATTTCAAAGTTCCTGAGAAGCTCCAAATTTTGTTCTTTTCTTTGAAACATTCTGAAACCTCCAGCTTATTTCATTTTTTTTTTAAATTAAAGCTTATTTAACTGTTCTTTAAGAATAAAAATCAAATACTTTTACATTCGAAATACAAATAAAAAAATAAAACAATTATAACCGTAACAATCCAAGTTTAAATTTGTCACTCTGAAATTATGACAATTCATTTTCAAATTGTTTACTATTGAAAATTGTTTTTTTTTTAATTTCCAAACCAAATAGGTTAAAAATGGAATGCTTTGTACTGAAATAATACTTCAAAAAGATTTTGAAATTGAATAAAGGCGTTAATTTAAAAAGCCATTAATTCGAACGTTTACACTTGTGTCACTACTAAGGCTTTCGAATTAAATTAGTTCAAATGTTAACGTTAAAATATGTAAATTATATCATTTTGAACAGATCTAGAATCACTTTGTAAAATCAATCACTGTTAAATTTTTAATACTCGAACTGCAGTTCAATTTTCAAATTTACTTTCATTTTTCGATTTGTCCCGGTCGCGAGTCTAGCTCAATAGAACAACTTTAGAACAAACTTTTTAGAACAACTTTCATTTTTTAAATTGTAATTTTTCGGTTGTAACTTACGGGACAATCATTTTATTATTTGAAAGATTTTATACAAATCTTGTTGATCGTTTTTACATTCTCATTCAAAATGAGAAGGTATTAGTTTTTTATGAAAAATAACTTTTTTGGATTTTATTATATGTCGACGTTTTGAGGCACCTTGAGTCAGAAAAACAAGTTTTTACGTCTGAGCCTGTTTGTCTGTCCGGCGTCGTCGTTGTTGTTGTCTCTTTACCGGATAACTTTCGATAGACTGGTCTGATTGGATTGGACTTTGACACATTGTTTGAGAGACCAAAAAGAAAGATCGAGTTCGTTAAAGAGCCATTTTTTAATAAAATCAAAAAAGTTGAAGCTTTTTCAAAATTTTTGAGACCACTTTTTTCAAAATTTGAAAATTCTATCCACAGACATTTATGGTACAAAAAAATATGAACAATTTATCCTGATAACTTTTTTTGATAAAATCAAACTTACTAAAGTTAAAGGATTTTCAGAATCCAAAAAAACCAAACGTAAATGGACATTTGAAGCAAAGCAAAGCATATGGAAAAAGTCAAGAGGCGAAAAACGCTACTTTTTCAAGGCGCCATGATTATTTAATCACATTCTCATCCATAATGAGAAGAGTTTTATGCGAAAAATGATTTTCACGAATTTCATGAAACTTCGACGTTTTGAGGCTCCTTCAGTCGGAAAAACAAGTTATTACGTCGGTATCTATCGGCCTCTCTGGCGTCTACGTTGTCCTTGTTATTGTTGTTGTGGTTGTCTGTATATCGGATAACTTTTGAGCGAATAGTCGGATTGGACTGTGCTTTGGTCACACAGATTTTTTATTTTAAGAATTGTATACAAAAATTGTACTATTTTTATTTTTATAAAAAATATTTTTCTTCAATTAAATTGTTGCAATAAAAGTGTTTCGAATAGATTTTTTAAAAACCTTTCGGGGAATAAAATTACTATTTATAGGTCGACAAAGGTTTGTTTTCTTTACCAAATTTGGCTTTCGTCTAAATTTTTCCCGTTGTTTTTACTATAGTACAATTTACGTTTTGTATCTCGGGTGAAGAAATACATTCTACTGTTTGACAAATATTCTTTGTAAACCAATATTTTTCACAGAAAATTACCTTGAGTGACCTTCAATTATAATTTTATAAACGTGAGAAAACCACATTTCAATGTTTTCTATGAAAAACACAATCCCTGAGTGACAGAACGAAATCGGAAACAATAAGAGTAAATTTATTTAGGAACAAGCTTTTTGAACAAAAATGACCTTGAGTGAACCTTTAATATATATTTGTTAATTTTCATAAAAATCTGGCGTTATTTTCTTACAAAAAAAAATAATTTTTGGGGGGTGACAAATGATCAAAAAATAAATAAAACTTGAAGTTGTACGATTTTAATTTGTGACTAAATAATTTGAAAGGTTTCAATTTAAAATGATTGAACACTTTCCATTCAAAAATTCAGATGAGATATTTAAATAGCTTTAAATTTGAAATTATTCAATATACTGAAGACTACAAATTTAAAATGTCTCAACTATTAAGGCTTTAAAAATGTTTGAAATTGCTGTTCTAGAGACTAAATAGCACTTATTCCTTTATTACGAAATCACAACCAAAATTGTTAAAAAAAGTTTTTAAAAGAGTTTTAAAAACCTTAAAAAAGATCAGAGGTTCTATCAGTGCAATATATGTGATAGAACCTCTATAAATTTGAAATTAGTCTATACTTTTTCATGTTTGAGCTACAATTATTCAATTTCCGAAGTTATAAATTACAATCGTGAAAACAAATAAAATGTTTTAATTAATTTAAATTCAAAACAAAAAAGCTGTATGTAATTCAATCTGAATGCAGCTGCAAACATTTAATTTGAAATGCGTTGAATTCAAGGTATATTTTAAAAATAAAACTGAAAGCAAAGCATCGACTTTCAAAAGAAGCGAAAGAAAGTGACTCGCTGGATTGCAAATGAACATGGAAAATGGTGTATTTTCGCATTTAAAATTTTTAATTTAAAGTTTTTCGCGTTGTAACAATTTCGAATCCCAGAATGTTTTTTTGACCTAACCTATAACTTATAACGAAAATTCTGAAAATTCAAATAATAAGGCTGTATTCTGAAAATGAAGCAATTTTAACGTTAAAATTCAAGTTCTTAAACTAAAGGCCTAAAAATGTGCAAATTTTACCATTAGTGTTGTGTAAATTGTATTGGTATCTTAAAAGAGTATAAATAGTTCTTAAATTAGTTTTTAAATTTTCTGAAGTTTACCTTTTTTGCATACCTAGATGTCAAAAAAGCCTACCCAATTTTTTCAAATTTCAATCACTTATTTTCTAAGAGAAAATCACCCCTGTTTACCAGTAACTGAAATGGATTAGAAAAAAATCGCCAAGACCCAAGAATAAAAATTGGATGTACAGCGAATTTTAAAATTTTTAATTGTGATTATCTTTAACTTTGTGATATCAAAAATTTCCATACAATTTTTTTTTATTAATACTGTAGGAAAAACTCAACAATATCGAGCGCCGAAATTATAATTAGAGCAAATTTTCTGTAATTCTATGGCGACGGGTGGGATATCCCGAAAAAAAAATTCCCGACTCGGTAAAACTCTCTGTCCCGAAAAATACAATTCCAAAACTAATAAAATTTCTGAACAGTTTATAATATTAACGAATTTTAAAATTCCCATATAATAAAACTCCCCAAATAAAATTGTTTTTTAATCAATATCTATTAATTATTAATTAGAAATACGAGAATAAAATATTGTTATCAAATAAATTTTTGTTTAATGTTTAAAGTGTTAAAAATTATTGTTTGAATTTAAAATTAAAATTATACAAAAAATTTTACTGACAAATTAATATACAATAACACGTGTTTTAATTAACATTTCAATTTTTCGGAAGAACTTTTGTGATTTAAAAAATACTATGTACATTTTCAACCAAAATATCTTATCCAGAAATATATTTTGTTTTAATCATTGTTATTTGAAATTTAAACAATAATGTTTAAACAATTCAAAAATTTAAAAAGTTGTTTCTTTGGTATAAATATTTGATTATTTCAATTTAAAAAAATATATTTGTCAAAGAAAAACGTTTTCAGCATTTGTTTATCTCGCAATGTCTTTCTATAGTACTTTTTTTTTAACTAAAAATATGTTTTTTCCAGAAATTTTTTTTTATGATTAAAAAAACAACTATACACCAAAAACCTGGATCAAGCTTCAGATCAGAAAAAATTCAGTGATACATACATGTTAAACTTTTCTAACCTCAAAAAATCTTTCTACTGCTTTACCGTCATATTTTACGAATAATGAGAAAACAAGAATTCGACTTCGCAGTACGATGAGGGCAGCACCTCGATAGGGCAGAAAATGTGATGTCCTATATATATAATTCCCCACTCCGACGCCCCGTATCGCATCTCACTGTCTTCAGAACGTGGGATTTTTCGGCCCCCAACACTCTCCCATCTGGGAGGGACACATTCAAACGTAAATTGTCGGTGAGTCGGCTCTGTTAAATTAACTTTCTGTAAATAGATATAGGATACAAGACTTCTGGGTCTAAAATGTTTCAAATTTAGTGCTGCATGCCTTAGTCATATATTTAGTAAACAATGGATTTTTTAAAAATAAAAAACAAATTTTCGACAAAATAGTTAAATTTTCAACCTAAGAAATTACTTTTAAAAATAAATTTTTTAACTTAAACATTGTAGTTTATACTGAAGTCTGCAGTTGAAAAAATTAATTTTTAAACCCAAATAAGTAAATGCGATTTTATCAACAAAAGAAATGAATTTTGATCTAATACAAATTAATTTGTAAAGAAGAATAATTCGCCAACAAAGAAGATAAATTTATAACTAAACAGGAAAAATAACTAAACACGAAAAATTGAATAGATAAATTTTCAGTTGAAAAACAATTATCAACCCAAAAAATCTAAGTTTCAACAAAATATTTAAATTCCCAAGCAAAAAATTAAATTTGCGAACAAATATTTTAATTTTCAAATCAATAACTTTCTACCGAAAACAGAATTTCAAAATTTTCAAAATCAATTTTAAAACAACGAAAATTTTTGTTAACAAAATAGATAAATTTTCAACGAAAAACTGTTACATTACAGTTTAAGAAATCAATTTACAACCAACAATTTTTCAGCAAAATAGTTTAATTTCCGAAAAAATAGGTGAACTTTGAGCCATTTTATACAAAAATAAAAGAAGTTTCAACAAAAAATGCATTTTCATCAAAAGAAATGAATTCTTGATTAAAATAGATTATTTTTAAACAAGAAGAATAATTTTCTACCAAAAAAGAAGAATTTTTTTACTGAGAAAGGTCAATTTCCAACAAAAAAAATTCAACCAAAAATGAAATAATTAAATGTTTAGTATAAGAAAATGTTTTTTCAAAAACAACAAAATCGAAGTCACAACAGAATAGTTAAATTTTTAAACATATAGTTAGATTTTCATTTAAAAAATTATTTTTCAATTTGTAAAATTTGCTTTCAAATTTTAATAAGTTTACGAGATATTCAGAAATTTTTAAACGATTAAAAAATAATTAAAATTTGCAAAAAAATCAGGAAAAATTTGAATAATTCTTAAAAATTAGAAGAACAGAAGGTCTGAAAATATCAGAAAAAAGAATTATTTTTCTAATAATCATTTGAAAATTTTTAATACTTTTTATTTACAAAAATGTACTTTACAAAAAAATTCAAAAAGATTTTGAAACACATCGAACGATTTTCTAATATTTAAAAGAAGAGTATAGAATATTTTAAAGCAAAATGTTTCAATTTGATAAGATTAAAAAGTTTTAAAAAACGTAAATTATCCAGTAAATTCAAGAAATATTTAGAAGAATGGAAGAGATTGAAATCTAATTTTAAACTTAAATTTTCTAGAAATGTAGATTTTCAAAAATTTCGAAAAAATAAACTTTAGAAGCTTTAAGGGAATTCAGAAAGATTTCAAGGAGACAAGATTACTTTTCTTAAAATTTCTGTGAAAAATTTAGAAGATTATATAAGTCAGGTTTTTGACATCTTGAATACTTTTTTAAAAATTTTTTTAAAAATTTAGTAAGTTAAAAATATATTTTTTTTAATTTATTTTGTTTTAAACGTATTAGAAATATTTAAAAACTTGAAAACATTTCTCAAAATTGATATCTTCCAAAATTCTAAATGTCCTAAATATCTTTTAAAAGACTCGAATTTTTCTAATATTTTTTTAAATCCAAAAGAAAAATTTAAAGTCCTTTAGGTTCTTCTTTGATACATCTCTTTTTATGCTATTTTAGGCTATAACCACAATTTTGAGGATTTTAAGAGAAAAAGCCAAAAAGTTATTAACTTCACCTCATTCAAAAGAAAAATCATTTGACAAAAATTTTGTAAAATTCTATTTTGAATGTGTTGTGAAAAGGAATTTCATTAAAAAATGCGTGCGATTTTCTGAACAGAAAACTGCGTGAATTTCTGAACTTTCTTCTTTATATTTTTTAAGTATATTTTAATCTGCTTTACGTTTAGTGAAAAATCATGTGCTGAAAAACGATAAGAGAAATATCTATTTCTTCAATTTCAACTATAATTTGAAAGGCGATTCTTCATAGTATTTTACTAACTAATGGAGATATTTCTATAATTTTGTTCCTGAAATCGATTCCTTAAGGTCACACATGGTACACAAATATCGTCAAATTTAAAAAACACCAACTATTTACAGGAATTTTTTCAATAAAAATCAATGTGTATCATATTCAAAGAAATTTTGGCAATATTTATAAAAGTATTATTATTTTTAATTTTTAAAAAATTAATGTATAGAGAGTACAGTTTTTATTTGAAATTTCACGACGGTTTTTTGTACCATGTTTCACCCTCGGCCAGAATCAAGGAAAAATAATATAAAAATATGTTCATTAGTTATTGAAATTCTACAAACACTTACCTTAACAATCATTTATCTCTTTTTATAATCATGAGATATTTTTTAATAAAATAAATTTTGTTGCATTTACTTTACAATTATTTACAATCAATTTCGAATTACAATTATTTTATAATTAAAATAAAATTATAAAAGCTAAATTTTCTAATTCTGAGATAAGTATTTTAAGGCATTAAAAATTTTGTAAAGATTTCACGTACAATAAAATAAGTATTATCAGTTTGTTTATAAATTTATATGTAAATAATTATTATAAGATTCTTAAGAAAAATAAAAAACAAAGATTTTCGAATATATCAGATGTACCAGAAAAGATCCTAGGAGATTTCAAAGACATTTTATTTTTATTTTATAGGATTTTAAAAAATATTCTGAAAACATCTTATCTATTTAAAACGTTTTGAATTCTTCAAGGTATTGGTAACTCTCTCGATTTTTTATCAAAAATTAAAAAAATCATTCAAAATGTAGAAAAAAATTTCCTTATAATCTTTTAAATTTTCCCAAGCATTTTAAGAAACTATGTTTATTCTCCTGAAACCTTTCGAGATAATTTAAAGTTCCTAAAGTTTATCTTGTGTGTCTAAAACACTTCTAAAGTTTAAATTTTTTGAATCTCATCAAGTCTACAAAATACTTCCTGAATTCACTTGATTATTTACTTTTTTTTTACTTTTTAATCTTATCAAATTGAAGCGTTTTTCTTTAAAATCTTCTACACTCTTCTTTTAAATTTTAGGAAATCGTTTGATGTGTTTAAAAATCTGCTTGAATTTTTTCAAAAGTACCTACACTTTTAAAAATAAAAAACCATAAAAACTTTCACACGATTATTAGAAAAATAATTCTATTTTTCTAATCTAGCCAGACCTTTCAATCTCTAATCTTTAAAAATTATTCAAATTTTCCCTGGTTTTTTTTTAATCCTGCAAAATTAAAAAAAAATGCCTTTAAAGTTTTTCAGATGTTTTGAGAATATTTAAAATCTTTTGCAATGTTTTGAAATGTTTAAAAATAATCTTTTCAAATTAATTGTTGGAAATCAAAAATTATGTTAATTATTCCTTTAAAAATCTTTACAAATTTTCATTATTTTTGCATGATCTAAGAATACATGGTCTAGCCACACGTAACTAAAAAAAAGTTAACCAATAAGGAGCAACTCCACCACTTTTGACCATATTGGATAAGTGAGCGCGCGAGAATGAAGTATGTTTAAAAGGAAGTAAATGCAATGAGCGAAGATTGTAAGTAAAAGATACAGAAATTATATAGTTTATACATAAATTAAATTAGCTTGAAAATAATGAAATTTTCAAGACGCATAATCTAAAGTGTAAACAAATATATAACATCTAACTTGTAATATAGAATAAACACTTAGAAATATGGATAACATAACCTTTCAATGCACCTGAGGAATTGTACCTTTTAACGCGAATGAAATGACGTATCACCCACCTAAGGAGAAAAAAGAATATTGTTTTCTGGCTGAAGGCAGAAATAAATAAATGCAAAATATTGATATCATATCCTGTATTATAATAATATCCGTTTTTACATTTCGTATATACATAAACACTTAATGAGAACAGAAGAACCCTCTCAGGGTACATAAAGTCACATGTTCAGATCTTATATTCATATGAAATTCATATGAAATAATAATTTTCTACTATATGATAATAAAATTATATACATATAAATACAAGACAATAATAACATACAGGTTTTTATTAATAAAATAAAATGATCTTTGTTTACAAAGATGTACATAAATGAATAAACATATAGTAAGATCGCAGGAAAGCTTGTGGGATACGAAGTTTTATATTGTAATTTCATGCAGGATGTTTGAAATTTTGTGGAAGAATTTTTTATGCTATTTCAGATTAAGGCAATAGTATTAGTATTGAAATTTTTCCAGATGAAATCAATTCAGCAACAAGCCTTTACGATAGGAAGTGAAGAATTGAGAAACAGTTCAGAACGTTCGTGTTTTAACAAACAACAAAAGACGTTAACAACTTATTGGTTTACAATTCAAAAATTTATCTACATCATTGTAACACAGTTTTATTCATTTATCAAAAATGTGGAAATTAACTTAATAGGTTATGTTTATAACGACAGCTACCTGGTACACTTAATAAAGTACACTTACCACAATATGTATAATACAAAGTACACTTACCAATATGTATGCAAATAGTGCAACTTTAGCTTACACGAAAATATTTATCCGCTCCAAATGGGCACGTTAGATTCACTTTAAAATTTGCATTTTCAATAGAAACACTATTACAATTTTCATAAAGTTAATATTAACACGACGCGCTTTCACCAACGGATAGCGTCAGCAGTGTCCGCTTCTTGCAACTTATTTGAATATTGAGAAGTTTCACAGGTATTGACATTGATTTACAATGTAGCCATAATTCACGATTTAAAATCTTTTGAGTGAAGACCAAGACGCTAACGGTTGCTATGGTAACCAAGATGGCTAAAAGTGGTGGAGTGCGAATGGGGACGAAATTGGGGGAGCTGATGGCTAGACCAGTGATCCCAGATCTGAAACGAGACGTGGTCCAATGCTATGACACGTCTATGTCCGTGTGAATTGAGTAGGAGAAGATATAAATGCCTGGGTTGTGCGCGCAATCCATTTCTCCTCTTCTGTATTTAAAAACTCGAAGGTGCACGATTGCCGGTCGGAACACTTCGGCGGTTCTATTTATATCTCTATCTGCTTTGAAATAAAATGAAGAGATTGGGACTTCAATATTTCCAGATTTCGATGCTAGGCTGACGATTCTCATGATTTGAATACTTCGCGCGCCTCTTTAATGCGTGTATTTTGAGGTTATGTTACTTCAAGTATAAAATATTAATTATATAAATATTAATACTATTATATATATATAATTAATTATACTACTATAATTATGTTATATTATAATAGTCCTATTTAAATCTTAATCCGCATTTGAAAGAAATTAAAGAAATTGGTGATTTTGGAATTCATCTCGTTTGGATAAAAACTCAATTATTTGATTGAAAAATTAATCATTTTGTTAAAAATGTAACTATTTTGTAAAAAAGTCCTCGTTTCTATCAAAAATTCAACTACTTTATTAAAATTTTTATTTCTTTTATTTGAAGGTTCATCTCTTTCGTTGAAAATACATTTTTGAAACTGACAATTAATCTATATCATTTTTGGTTAAAAAATCATGTATTTTGTTAACAATTCGTCTTTCTTTGTAGAAATTAAATTGCTTTATGGAAAATTTATACTTTTTGATTAAAAATTACATTTTTTGGATGAATTATCAACTGTAAATATTTTTTGGTTGCAAAGTCGTTTTGTTGTAAATGTAACTATATTGTTAAAAATTAAAATCATAATTTTTTGGGTGGAAAATTCGATTATTCACTTAAAGTTGAACTACTTAGTAAAAAAAATTAATGTTTTCTTATTAAGGATTCATAATTATAGTTGAAAATTCAACTATTTTCCTTTAAATTAGGTTAAAAATTCAGCTTTTTGTAGATAATACTCTTTTTTACTTTAAAATTTAAAAATTTATTAAAATTAATTTGACCTTTTTTAGTAGAAATTTAATCTTTTTGGTTGAAAATGTGTCATTTTTGGTTAAAAATGCAATTGTTTGGTTAAAATATGAACTGTACATCATCTTGGGTTTAAAATTTGATTATTTCACTAAGAGTTGAAATACTTTTTAAAAAAATTCGTTTTTTTAAAAAAGGTTTTATAATTATGTTTGAAAATTTAACTATTTGGTTAAAAGTTTAACTCTTTGATTGAAAACTCATATTTTTCGTTAAAAAATTCAACTTTTTGTAGATAATTCGTGTTTTTGAT
>NC_046663.1:136566613-136570260 GCF_010883055.1 Belonocnema kinseyi
ATTTGAAACTTGAAATTATTTCAAATAATTTGAAAGACGATGTAGATTTGTGCAGATTTAAAAAAAAGTTAAGCTTTTTGAGAATTGTAAAATATTTGAAAAAAAATAACAAAAATGGTTGTGATTGCTAAGAAAATTGAAGATAATTTTTTATTTTGAAAAATTAATTTTAAGTGAGCATTTGAAAAGATTTTAAAAATTAAAAACAAAAAAGAATCAGGACGATTTTAAGGCAATTTTTTTATTTTGCATTTTTTTTAATGTTAGGAAAAAAATGTAATTACCAAAATATATCAATTTTCAACCCAAAAGTTTACTTTTTAACAAAATAAATTAATATTCTATCAAATCATTGGTGTTTTAACTAATACAATGTACAGGATAAAGTTTCAACCCAAAATGGAATAGTTCAATTTCCACATAAAAGTGATTAATTTTTAATCAATCCTAGAATACTTACATTTTCAGATAAAGAAAAATAATTTTTAACAGAAAAAATGAATTTTCAACAAAGTTGTTAAACTGTAAATCAATAAGATGAATTTTTGACCAAGAAAATTAATGATCTACAAAAAAGACAAATTTTAAACAAAATACATGAATTTTCAACGAAATTATTTAATTTTAAAGTCAAAAAGACGAATTATCTACAAAAAGTTGAATTTTTTAAGCGAAAAATATGAGTTTTCAGTCAGAGAGTTAAACTTTCAACCAAATATTTAAATTTTCAACCATAATTATAAAACTTTGTTAAAAAAAAGCGTATTTTTTGCAAAGTATTTCAACTCTTAGTGAAATAATAATGAACTATATGAATAATTTATATGAATAATATAATGAATAATATATGAACTTTCAACAAAATTATTTAATTTTATAGTCAAAAAGAGTATAATCTACAAAAAAGCTGAATTTTGAACCCAAAAATATGATTTTTCAACCAAAATTTTAATTGGCGACCAAGTAGTTTAACTTTCACTTACAGTTGAAGTACTTAATAAAAACATTAATTTTTTCTTATTGAGGATTCATAATTATTGTTGAAAATTCAACTATTTGCCTTCAAATTAAATTTTTGTTAAAAATTTTACTTTTCTGTTAAAATTGCATCTTTGGGCATTAAAAGTCAACAATTTGATAGAAAGTTAAACTATTTGGTCGACAATTAAAATTTTGGTTGAAAAATCATATTTTTGGGTTAAAAATTCAGCTTTTTTGTAGATGATACTCTTTTTGACTTTAACATTAAATAATTTTATTGAAAGTTCATATATTTTGTTGGATTGACCTTGTTTGGTAGAAATTTAATCTTTTACGTTGAAAATTTATCATTTTTGGTAAAAAATGCAATTGTTTGGTTGAAATATGAACTGTACATCTTCTTGGGCTTAAAAGTCGATTATTTCACTAAGAGTTGAATTACTTTGTAAAAAAAAATACTGTTATTTTCAACAAGGTTTTATAATTATCGTTAAAAATTTAACGATTTGGTTGAAAGTTTAACTCTTTGATGGAAAACTCATATTGTTCGCTGGAAAAAATCAACTTTTTGTAGATAATTCGTTTTATTGACTTTAAAATTAAATAATTTCGTTCAAAATTCATGTATTTTGTTTGAAATTTGTCTTTTTTTGTATATCATTAATTTTCTTGGTTGAAAATTCATGTTATTGGTTGACAATTTAACAACTTTATTAAAAATTTATTTTTTCGATTAAAAATTATTTTTTTACCTGAAAATGCAACTATTCTAGGATTGATTAAAAATTAATCGTTTTTATCTGGAAATTGAACTATTCAATTTTTGGTTGAAACTTTATCCTGTACATTGTATTAGTTAAAACACCAATTATTTCATAGAAAATTAATATATTTTGTTAATTACATTTTTGCCTAAAATTAAAAAAACTGCAAAATAAAAAAATTTCCTTAAAATTTTTCGGATTCTTTTTTTTTTTCTTAATTTTTAAAATGTTTTCAAATACTCACTTAAAATTTATTTGTCAAAATAAAAAATCATTTTCAATGTTCTTAGCAATCCCAACAATTTTTGTTATTCTTTTTAAATACTGTACAATTCTCAAAAAGCTGTTTTTTTTAAATCTGCAAAAGTCTAAATTGTGTTTCAAATTATTTGAAATAATTTCAAGTTTTAAATTAATTCTGAATATCTTTTTAAATTAAAATTGTAGCGTTTAAAATTTATATTCAGCTCATCACAAATTTAACAATTCAAGGCTTTCTATTTCGAACCATTCTGTTCATATTTGTAGTTTATAACAGTTGTTTGTAATGGATTGTTTTAAATGAACGCATCATCTGTAAATAGCAGTCAACAGGCGTTATAGAACTTCTATATTTTTTTAGCTTTTTACCGATGCAAAAAAAAGTATTTCCATTACTCCGCGAGTTTTCAATAGAAAATTTAACGTAGACTCTGAATTTCAACAGTTTAAAAGTTGATCTTGCTGTTTTTTTTTTAGTTTTTTAAAAAGGAACCGAATGGGGACCCAATTGGGTCTTTACGGGTACTTTGTAGAGGCTCCATTCGGTTCCTTCGGTCCGCCAGGGTGTCTATGAATATTTGTGCGTATCCACATTTTAGATGCTTTTTCCAAACTTGCATAAAAGTGTTTAGTATCACGCAATAATTTATTCTGTATCTTGAGAGGGCAGCCGTGCGGAGCCGTGGACAAATAAAAGTTATTAAAGCAAAAATAAATATCGTGTATCATATTAAACTGCATTTACAAATAAAATACTTGTAAGTAAATCAGTGAGTCAAGCGCGAAGCGCGCGTATGAGCTTCTATTTTGAGATGACATAGTGCATTAATCCTGAGCAACTGACAGAGGGATCGAAACGATTTTTTTCATGGGTGGGCTCACCGAAAATATGTTCAAAAATATAAATGTAAGATAAATATTAGATTTATTTTATTATTAGATTTATCTATCTATCTATTGAAAACTATTGGTTTGAAAATTCTAAATTAAACATAATATTGAATGAATTCTAGTAGTAAATTTAGTTAAAAAAGTCATGCCATGGTATAAACCATTTTTATACGTGAGCAATCCATGCTCAATTTAAAAGAAATGTGCAAGGAAAAAAAATAATTGTATAAACATTGCCATAAAGTTTTAGCGGAATTTACTACTCCTCATAATAACAGAATATTAAGTTTAATTTATAAAATGCTATTTTAAAATATTGTTGGAATATTCTTTCGAAATTCTATAATTTAAAATGAATAATTATTTGAAAATGCACAAGAATGTATGAAATTGAAATAAAAATATAATTTTTCCACAGGCCGTAAGGGGCCCCCTCACAGAAGGAGCCCCCCCCCCCCCCGCAATGTGAGGTTTCGCGGTAAGGAAGTTCCGGCAATACTGATAGACCGTGGGCTGACAACGTAAATGGGAGCGTGATACGGATAAGGCCAATTTTAACATGAGATGTTCGTCTAATGATGAGGAACGTAAAAATGGGTGCCTGGCAGGTGTGAGTGGATGCGTTCACCTGTGGCGACCTATCAAAGTTGCGAATTTTTGGCAGTTAACTTACGTGACTCGGATAAGGTTGAAAATTGGTGTACATGTAGGGGCTGACACTAGAAATAGCACCTGCGCATTGCCAGGCGC
>NC_046663.1:136570360-136571595 GCF_010883055.1 Belonocnema kinseyi
CTGCATTTCAATCACAAAATACGATTTTTTAACATTTGTAGGCATAAATAAATATTTTAATAATTTACATTTGTTTAAACAACTTAAAATTGTTTAAGAAGTTATGTTCAATATTCGAATTGTCCATTAGTAATTATTTGTTTAAAAAAGACGACCAAAATTGCTAAAGAGTAACAATCATACGTAAAAATGTATTTCTTTATTTTTTGGTCATGTTTGGGGCGTTGCGAGGAGGATGACGGTGGTTTGGAAATAAAAGTTATTGATATGATTTTATTTCGTAGATACTCATCTCCAATCCCTAGAAAGCCTGACACGTTCACATGAAGTCCTGGAACATGAGTTCAATTTTTCGAAAATTCAATATTTCCCCATGTTCATTAGATAGGATTTTTAAGTGCCCGGCGGCACGCGTTAATATTTCAATTTCGAAAAAAAGACATTATGGATGTTCTTTCTGCAGAAACAGAAACTGGGAGGGGGCTGCTTTATAGCTCGAAAGGCGTTTTTTGGACCACCCTAATATATATATATATATACGCTTATATTTATTATTAATTTATTAGTTATATTATTATTGTCTTTAATTGTTGTGATTTATTGCTCTGATTGTTATGAAGCTCAACAATTTGTATTTTAAAATAGCATAATAGTGTCTCCGAGTATAGAACTGCATTAAAAATGCACCACGAAGAATTTGTAATGTGTACGCCAATGACCCACGATGGGTCTGGGAAACTTGACATTCGTCACGGTAATAAAGATCGAACGTATCTCGACGACAAAACATAAACTTTAACAGCAATAAATAATGGGTATTTTAAAGTAAAGCGATTTTGTTGCTTAATTTTTATAATCATATTCATCTTTATTACAACTTTCTACGATAATCAGAAACTGAGAACGTGACACTGATTATGATTATTTATAGCAGAATAAGTTATTGTTTTAATTGAAAGTGGCTAACGCCAATTCATTGCACAAGACTTATGTTATTCGTGTACTAATTTTGAGCACACCTTCTTTTAAATTGCTAAAGATACAGCAGGTGATTGAAAAAATGGGAAAAAGAAGGAAAAATGCGCATAACTTGGTAAATATTAACATTTTGAACAAATACTTCTTATTCATCATGGAGCATACCTGTAATAGAGTACCTTTTGTCTCTTAATAATTTTCGAAAAAATCACTTGTTGTCAATAAAAAAGGCTTTTTATTGTTATGGTATTTCTTTA
>NC_046663.1:136571695-136582599 GCF_010883055.1 Belonocnema kinseyi
GACCGTCGTCTTTGATTTAGTCGTAACAATTAGAAATATAAATATCAAAATTAGATTTTTTGGTAAACGATACAAGTTATGAACAGACGATTAAGAGATAAATCATATCCACCCAAAGAGTATCCAAAAATTTGCTATGAATAATTTTGAAACTAAATGGATAAATTTTATTTTAATCGCGAAAAACACGCTCAAAAATCAGAAAGTTGAGCAGAAATGTATTGAAATAATGCATGTTTCAGAATACCCAATAATAACATTTGATGAAAAATAAGAAACATATATTAAAATGATCAGATAAATAAAATTGTTGTTTGCAATATCTGAATAAGTGATTCCAGGCCGACTTCAAGAAATACATGTAATGTACATTTGATTTGAAAATAGCGTATAAAGTTGAACATTTTAGGCCCAATCTAGTGTGAAGTACGACTATTTATTAAACAATTTCTCAGCAATTGCGATTCATCTTCACTGAGGTTTTCTTCTTCGCTTTGAACACCGCTGCCACCAGCTGTAAACGAAACAAACCATTTATGCAAGGAAATATAATAATAACTGTTTTATTGCATATAAATACATTTATATTTATTATTAATTTATTAATCATATTATTATTGTCTTTAATTGTTGTAATACATTGCTCTGATTGTTATGAAGCTCAACAATTTGTATTTTAAAATAGCATAATAGGGTCTCCGAGTATAGAACTGCATTAAAAATGCACCACCAAGAATTTGTAATGCCTACGCCAATGACCCACGCTGGGTCTGGGAAACTTGACATTCGTCACTGTAATAAAGATCGAACGTATCTCGACGACAAAACATAAACTTTAACAATAATAAATAATGGGTATTTTAAAGTAAAGCGATTTTGTTGTTTAATTCTTATAATCATATTCATCTTTATTACAACTTCCTAAGATAATCAGAAGCTGAGAACGTGACACGGATTATGATTATTTATAGCAGAATAAGTTATTGTTTTAATTGAAAGTAGCTGACGCCAATTCATTGTACAAGACTAACTTTATTCGTGTACTAATCTTGAGCACACCTTCTTTTAAATTGCCAAAGATACAGCAGGTGATTGAAAAAATGGGAAAAAGAAGGAAAAATGCGAATAACTTGGTAAATATTAACATTTTGAACAAATACTTCTTATTCATCTTGGAGCATACCTGTAATAGAGTACCTTTTGTCTCTTAATAATTTTCGAAAAAATCACTTGTTGTCAATAAAAAAGGCTTTTTATTGTCATGGTATTTCTTTAATCGATGTTTTCTCCAAAAGTATCAATTTTATCGAAAAATTATATACTAATGAAAATATGCATCTCCGGGAGTGGACCAACTTTGGTTTCGAACTTTTTCCTGTAAAATCAATTTCAAGAAATTTCACCTGAGTTTCCGGCGACTTCGAAGCCGCCTGGCAACACTTTTGCATCCAGGTAAGTGACTGGCAATGCGCAGGTGCTATTTCTAATGTCAGCCCCTACATGTACACCAATTTTCAACCTTATCCGAGTCACGTAAGTTAACTGCCAAAAATTCGCATCTTTGATAGGTCGCCACAGGTGAACGCATCCACTCACACCTGCCAGGCACCCATTTTTACGTTCCTCATCATCAGACGAACATCTCATGTGAAAATTGGCCTTATCCGTATCACGCTCCCATTTACGTTGTCAGCCCACGGTATATGAGAAGATAGCATAAGTTACGAAAACTCTTAACAGAAATTGAACTCTTTGAGGGATTGTATTTACTCACTAAGATTATGTGGTTAAAATATGAGATCAAAATATTCACAATTGTGGACAAAATCCTGACATTTGTAAATGCATAGTCTAATTTTCAAGCCTGAGGAAGCACCTTATGCAATCAGATTATCTTTTTTCTTTCCCGAATCCAATTATTGCGTTTCACAGCTTTCGACTGGGTGTTGTATAAAATAGCTGTTTCGAAGCTCTTACGTAAACTTAACTTTAAATTTATTTCCAGTTTCTAATATTGAAATATTAAATTATTAAATTTTCTATTATTTACTTTAACTTATTTATTGTAACCTTTTGTTATCCAGCCGTCTCCAATATTACTGTAAGCACTGGCAACGGAGTGCTAGGTAGTGTGTTTCTTTGTTTGAATTCACAATTTTTGTAAACACAGAAGAAAGCACGTCGGGTATGTAGCCGGAAGGTTGCGGGCTCGATTTTCGCTGCTTAAACTTTTTCCATATTTTTAAAAACGTTATTCATCAAAATTGATTTTTTTAAATATTTGCACCATTTTTTAAATGTTTATATTAGTGAAGTTTTAAATTCAATAACTTTAGAAATTATTAGGAATTTTATTATTCCGAACTTTTATAATTTAAGAATGTTAAATTGTCTGTAATATATTAAATATTATATCAAATTATATGAATTTATGAAATATTGCATATGAAAATTAAAAAAAAAAGATGAAACAACAACCGCATTGTTCTACTGTCAGCAAACATCATCTAAAAATGACACTAGCTCCAAGCATATACGCGATAAATCACACCTATGGCCATGTCTCACGATTGTGAACTGGGTGGTATATAAATATTCACTTTTTCGGAAATTTCTGAGTGTTGGTACTTTTGTTTACCGGATTTTTGAGTTGACGCATTTTTTTAATGTTTTAAAAAATTTCAAAATATTTTTAAATTTTCTTTAAAATTTATTATTTTTTCAATAAAAAATAAATAAAACGTTCTCTGAAATCTTAGGCCAAAATTTTTTTAGTTTCATCAAACCATTCCAAATTCTAAAAAAGAATACAAAGATTTATTTCAATATCTTCAAAAATATAAATTTTCTTTTGTCTTTCAAAAATCTTCTCAATATTATAATTGTTTTTGAAGTTACAAAATTATTTTTTAAATGAAATATAATTATTCCTATATTTTTTTAAATTGTGCAAAATTATAAAAAATACCTTAAAATTTTCCAGAATTTTTTTTTTACAATTTTTTGCAATTTCATTAAAAAGTTGTAGAATATTCGCTCAAAATTAATTTTGGATCATTTTGAAAATTTTCTTTTTAAAATCTTGAAATATTTTTAAATATTCTCTTCAAATTAAATTTGAAGAAAAAAGATACATTTTCTGAGGAAACTTAAGAAAAATTCTTTATCATCTTCAAAAATCTGTCAAAATTATTTAAAAGCTTTTTTTCGAAATCTTAAAAAATCTATACTTCGCTCAACATTTGTCGGCATCTCAGCAAATAACAAACTGAAAACATCCACTAAAATCATATTCATACATATGCAATCAGTCAGGTTTTCGAACAAATTAAACATTTTTTTGACAATTTTGAAAGTTTTTAATGAAAGAATATTCTTTAGATTCATATGAAAATCTGAAAGGATTCCTTGTTTTAAAAAATAAATTTTTAGATAACATTTTTAAAGATCTCTAAAAATGCTGAGAACAAATCCATAATATTTTCGGAATTTTTTTAATTTTTGAAGACTTAAAAATTGTAAGAAAAATTTGGGAGTTAAAGAATGTAGAAGTGTTGAAGTGATTAAAAATATTTCAGAAGTTTAACAGATTTCCTAATATTTATAAAATATTTATAAAAACGAAGAATTTTCAAGAAATATTTAAATATTCCATATAAAAAAAAGAATTCTCAACTAAGAAGATTAATCTAAAACCAATAAAAAAAGAAATAAAATAGTTAAAGCTTCAATCCAAAATTTTGTATTGTTATATACTTCAATTTTAAATTCAAACCTTTAAATAACAAAATTAATTTTATTTTTATTTTTATTTATGGGGTACTAAAATAATTATTAAGACTTTGATTAATAGCCTTAAAAATTAATCTTTCCATAAAAAAATCCCTGTCATTCTTTTACAAAATTTCATGATTTTTCCACTTTTTCCACAACATTTTGAAAAATTCCATGTCTCTGCCAAGCCTTCCAGGTTTTGTGTAAAAGCAATAATTAATTTACGTTATGCCCCATTTGTTTTCGGAATCAACATTCATACCTTTCGTAACACAAAAGTTATAATTAGCCTTTCGACTGAACTGTATTTCAATACATTTTTCCAATTTCACTGCACCAAAAAAAAAAAAAAACTTCAAACAAATCATAAAAAAATCGGGTTTTAAAGATTTTGAATAACATGCTTAAAAACTTTTTAACAACTTCGAAAGGTTTCAAGAGAATGAAAGAATATTCTTAAGAATGATACGAAAATTTGCAAGGATTTTTTTTATATTAATTTTTACATCAAATTTAAAAAGATATTACATTTTTTGAAAGACTTCTATAAATTCCGCGAAAAAAAATTCGGAATAGTTTAAGACAAGTTTTTAAATTTTTTAATTAAGAGTGA
This sequence comes from Belonocnema kinseyi, assembly GCF_010883055.1. Lineage (NCBI taxonomy): Eukaryota > Metazoa > Arthropoda > Insecta > Hymenoptera > Cynipidae > Belonocnema > Belonocnema kinseyi. The sequence goes on from NC_046663.1 coordinate 136,576,083, forward strand.
TTAAAAAACATATTTTTGAAATTTTACCAAATATTTAAAAAAAACCATAAATCTGTAACACAACAAATTAATTTTCAACGAAGATTAATTTTCAAACAGTAAAAAGACAAATAGAATAGTTCAGTTTTCAACAAAAAAACAACGGATTTAAAAAAAGTTAAATTTTCAATTAAACAGAATAATTTTTTACCTAGACAATTAACTTTCTACTGAAAAACAACAAACTTGAAAACAAAAATCTTAAAATTGTCAACCAAATAGATGAATTTGTTATTGAAAAAGTTCAATTTTTAAGCACAAATAAAATAGTTAAATTTTCAATTCAAAATCAACAAATTTTTTATTTTCCACCATTTTTTCACTGTTACGTACTAAAAGAATGATTAAAATTTTGATTAATAGGCTCTTAAATTAATCTTTGAATGCCAAAAAAACAGTACTTTTTCAAAATGTTTAATTCTGCGTAATTATTAAAATTCCCTTAAGATCTTCCAGATTCTTTTATGTCAACCTTTTAATTAAAGAGAAACTCTACGCGAAATTACCCACTTCGATCTTCTCTTCCGACATTGTAAACTGGAAAAATGCCGCCCTGCTTCACCGCTCAAGTAGAACCGTCTGTCCTCTATTTTAGTTCGTAAACTGGCTACGTGTCATTGCCGTTGGCTATGTGTCATTGGGCTATGGTTGTACTTCTTCATATTTCTAGAATATAATAATGGGAAGCTTTCGGGGCAAAAAAGGTATATTAATTTAAATAAAAGGACAAAGCAAGTATAAACGGAAGTCTCAAAAAGAGGGCTATATTTTATTAATCAAATGTCTAGACCTCATGAGCCGAATTTCCGTACTCAATTCCCTATAGAAAACGATATAACTTTGTTAACAAAAATTAATTAATTAACCTGATAGTGGATTTGATTAAAGATGAAAAGAATTAAAGCCACTTCAATAGAAAATTATATATTTATAACAAAAGAAGAACAATATATTAGGAAGAATTATCCCTTCTAGAAAAAAATTAATGGAACCGATTGCGAGCGATTGAAAGTAATATCCAATCTTTGCCAATGGTGTTTCTTAATTGGGTCTGACCGATTCAGAACGACTGAGGTCGGCTATCGTTCTCAATCGGGACGCGAGGTGATTTTCAGGTCGGCCACGGCCATGTTAGTGGCAGAACTTTGATCACGCGGGAATTATTTGAAAACGGTTAATTACTTTTTGTTTTTAAATTACATCTCGATAAAAGAAAACTTTTTAAAGATTTCAAATAATTCCCTCGTGATCAAGGAACTATCACTAACAGATTTGCCAACAATTTTTATAGTGATTTTTCTGAGTTATATTATATAATCAACTATTTATTTAAATAGTGCAAAACACTTATAATATAGAAAGCGTACAAAATTTATATCGTGCAATACATAATGTAAATTACAGTGTAATTAATAATGAGCCTGGTTAAAGAATGCTGTTGATTAAATTAGGTTTGTTATTTTAAAAATACAAATGTTCTATATTTTATGAATCCCTTTACAAAAAAAATGTTTATATCTTTATTAATATTATTATAATTTACCTAATGAATTTTTTCAATGCGAAATAATATGATACATTTCAAACCCGATGCAAATTTCGTTAATATTTTTTAAATTTCGAAATCGTATTTCCTAATTATTATGCATAATTATTATTTATCTACAAATATTATAATCTTTTCTCAGTTATCCTTAATTACGAAATTTCAAAGAACACGGAGAATAACAGATGTTTGCACAGACTATCTATATATTAATAGGTAATATCTTAGCGATTCAACTATGGGACAGAAATCTAGATGCTGAAGAAGAGCATCCGTAAGTATTAAAAAGAAGATGTTAACTGGCAATATCTAAGATATTAAAGGGCAGAATCTAAGATATTCGAAAAATATTTTTTAATTGTGCAAGAATTACCTGTGAAGCATGCGATTTTCTATAAAATGCACAAGAATGTTAATATCGTAGTCCTCTGTTTTTGAAATCCGAATCCTCAAGCATTCGCCTTTTTGCATAATTATGCAATTATAACATATCCAAAAACATTAGATACATTTTCCACCAAAACTTATAGTGCAACAGATATTTGAAAAACCACAATATACACGATGAAAGCTCAAGATACAGAAAAAGTGGGGTTAAAATCTTTTGTCGCCACGCCACACGTCAGCGACCTTGTTCCGATAAAATTTAGCTTTTTTAATATCTTAGATATTAACTGTTAATATCACACATGTTATACTTTCAATGTAAATAGATATTGGCCTTTAATATTTTGTATGTTGAATAGAAGATATTAGATATTATGCCGTAATATCTATGTATTATGGTTAAATATCAAAGTATTTAATATTTGTTTTTCAATATTTATTCTTCTGCGCGTACAAATTTCATTCAAATGCGCAGGCGTGCTTACCCTATTGCGAACGATTCAAAGGCTTGTGCCGATTGATAATGATTAAGAACGATATACAATTTCTGTCCCGATTAACACCGATTAAGGCAGATTCAACCTTCAATCAATCCTAATCTGGTCCAATCAATTTTTTCTAGAAGGGATTCGAAAAAAAGAATATAACGATCAAACTTAAAGAGGCCTTTAAACGTCTACATAACATCAGTATATTGATTGAAATTAGTTTTAATAAATTTCGGATAAATAAAAAAATAAAATTATCAAAACATGCTCAAAATAAAATTTTTGCATTTGAATCATAACTGCAATGCAGTGCATTATAAATAATTATTTTCAATCACTTTTCCAAGAAATTTCTTTTTAAGTCCATGTGACGAGTATAACAGCTGATCAAGTCAGCCCTAAGATCAATATTTTTTCACCCATATTGAAAAATAAAAGATTAAATAACAAGGAAATTCTTTTCGGGAAATGTTAATATACATTAAAGGATCGTTTATGGCCTTGCAAAGAGTTAGGGCAAGAAAAAAGTTTATTTATGAAAATAATAATTATTGACGGACGAATTTAGACTTTACAGCAGAAGTTTGACTTCTAGCTTTCTCTGTCGGTAATCATGCAATCTGTTTTACCCACAGACCCATAAAAGTTCAAAGCAGTGATCCCAGATCTGAAATGAGAGGTGGTCCAAAACTATCGCAGGTCTATGTACGTGTGAATATAATAGGAGATGCTGTAAATGACGGGGTTGCGCGCGGAGCCCATTTCTCCTCTTCTGAATTTGAAAACTCGAAGGTGCACGATTGCCGGTCGGAATACTTCGGCGGTTCTATTTATATCTCTATCTGCTTTGAAATAAAATGAAGAGATTGGGATATTAATATTTCCAGATTTCGATGCTGGCGATTCTCATGATCTGAGGACTTCGCGCGCCTCTTTATATGCGTATATTTTGAGATCTTATTTATATCTTGATCCGCATTTAAAAGAAACTAAAGAAATTGGCGATTTTGGTTAAAAAATCATGTATTTTGTTAAAAATTCGTCTTTCTTTGTAGAAATAAAATTGTTTTATGGAAATTGTATACTATTTGATTAAAAATTAAATTTTTCGGTTGAAATATCACTGCAAATATTTTTTGGTGACAAAATCGTTTTGTTGTAAATGCAAATATAATATTAAAAATTAAAATCATAATTTTTGGGTGGGAAATTCGATTATTCCCTTAAAGTTGAAGTACGTAATAACAAGCTTAATTTTTTCTTTTTAAGGATTCATAATTATAGTTGAAAATTTAACTATTTGCCTTCACATTAACTTTTTTGTTAGAAATTTTACTGTTTTGTAAAAAAATGCATCTTTTGGCTGTTAAAAGTCAATAATTTGATAGAAAGTTAAACTATTTGATCGACAATTAAAATTTTGGTTGAAAAATCATATTTTTGGGTTAAAAAATTCAGCTTTTTTGTAGATAATACTCTTTTTTTGTGGTTCGATTCCCAATGGAGTGAAGATGGAGTAGGATCTTTTTTTCAAGAAATAATTTTAATTTAAAATTATTTATCTTTATCTGAAAATGTAACTATTATAGGATTGCTTAAAAATTAATCGTATATATTGGTTAAGTTGGAAAATCGTTTTTTTTTTGTAGAACATTAATCTTCTTGGTAGAAAATTCTCCTTTTCCCTTGAAAATTTAACAATTTTGTTGAAAATCCATTTTTTTCTTGTTTAATTCAATATTTTATCACAGTTTTTATCTGGAAATTAAACTATTCCATTTTTGGTTGAAACTCTATCGTGTACGTTGTATTAGTTAAAACAACAATTATTTGATAGAAAATTTATTTATTTGTTTTCGATTGTGATTTTTTTTAATTGAAAGAATTTTGAAATAAAATGTATTAAAATTAATTTAAGGTATTAAAAATTGGAAAATAATTGATTTTACAAGATGATTCTGAATCTGTTCAAAATTAAAGAATGAATAGATATTAGTTTGTAAAATTATTTTCAATTATGACTTCAAATATTATTTTAGTCAAAAAAATGTTATTGTTAACCCATTTAATTTACAATTTTTCAATTAAAAAAAGAAATTTTCGTAATTATTAGCAATATTTGACCGTTCATTTTAAAACAATTCATTACAAACAACTGTTAAAAACTATAAAGATTTGAACAGAAAGGTTCGAAATAGAAAGCCTTGAATTGTTAAATTTGTAATGAGCTCAATCTTAAGTTTAAATGCTACAATATTAATTAAAAAAAAGATTCAAAATTAATTTAAAACTTGAAATTATTTCAGATAATTTGAAATACGATGTAGATTTTTGCAGATTAAAAAAAAATTAAGCTTTTTGAGAATCATAATATATTTAAAAAGAATAACAAAAATTGTTATGATTGCTCAGAAAATTGAAAATGATTTTTTATTTTGAAAAATTAACTTTAAGTCAATGTTTGAAAAGATTAAAAAAATTTTAAAAAAAGAATCAGGACGATTTTAAGGCAATTTTATTATTTTTCAGTTTTTTTTATTTTAGGAAAAAATCGAATTAACAAAATATATCAATTTTCAACTCAAAAGTTTACTTTATAACAAAATAAATGCCCTCACGGATAAACGATTCAAATTTCAAAGTCCAAAGGTTGAATATTTTGTTGAACCCAACAAATGTTAAGGTTTTATGAGTTCAGACTTACAAGCAATGCATTCCTGTCAAAAATTGGATGACATTTTTTCAAATTCGAAATTGCACCATATTGATGTACCATGAGGGTCCCCGGCGAGGGCCCAGTTCGGTTGCCCTCACGGATCAACGATTGAAATTTCAAAGTCCAAAGAACGTATATTATTTTGACACTACTAATTTTAAGGTCTCATGAGTTCAGACTAGCAAACAGCGAATATTAGACAAAAATTCCATAAGACTTTTTTGAAATTCGAACTCTGACAATATGGATGGTCCATAGAGGCCCCCGCTGGGGGCCCAGCTCGATTGCCCTTACGGATTAATGATTAAAATTTGTAAGTTGGAAGGGTAAATATTTTATAGCCTAAAGAATGGGTATAAAAATATACGTTTTAAAATATGGTTCATGCATTGTAAAATTTCAAAAAACTATGAATACATCTGTCCTGAAAGCAACTTTTTTCCTGCTTTTTTTAAAGAAAAAAATTCTTAGTTTCATGTTTTATGAAAACTTAAATATTAATAAAAAATTTAATTTCCCGTCATTGTAAAAAGTTTTATAGTAGTCAACAGTTTGTGTATTTCACATTTACAAACCGTCGTATAATAATAAACAATTAGAAAAGGAGAGCTTAAAATTTGGTACTTTAACTTTTCTGAATTGTAGTTTATGAGGATGGCTTTTTCATCGAGTTTCAACTCGTCGGTTTGGCGCAGTGGTTAGCACTCCCGACTGCTAGGCGATAGATTTAGGGATAGATTATGTAGGTTCGATACCCCGTAGCGTTAGAAATATTATTTGTAATATAATGTTTAAAAATGTATTAACTCTACACAGGACTATTAACATTTGTAGACAAAATACTCACAATCGATTAATATTTATTTTTTAAATAACTTTTTTCTCATATGGTTAGTGTATAGCAGTACGGTACTAGTGAGCACTGCCGCCCACGGTGAGTTTCGTATTGGAACAGTACTGTGCTAGTAGCGATATCCAGTGCTGGCCCGACACTGACAGCCTAGTACAAAATAGTGCTATAATTCTAGAAATATGCCAGTACAGGCAGGGCCGGATTAACCCTCAACGGGGCCCTAGGCAACCATCGATTTGGGGGCCCTTTTTCACGTCCTTTCCCTTCTTTTCTCGAATAAAAAACAAAAACTTATATCTTTCATAAAAATTTTATTGTCACAATGTAATAATATCAATAAAATAACCATCTAGATTTCAAACATGTCGTTTTCTACATTTGTTTTTGGCAAATTCATCAATTATATCATCAATATCGATTTTGTTCAATAAATCTGATTCAATGCAAAGTATACCTAACATCTCGAGTCGCTCTTGTCGCGTTGTAGC
>NC_046663.1:136582699-136585041 GCF_010883055.1 Belonocnema kinseyi
CCCCCCCCCCCCCACTTCCAACGCTTTCAGCAACGTCAGCTGTTGCAGCCTCTACGGTTTTCTGCTCTGTGCGATCGTCCAGTAACTGTTGCCCTCTGGCGCCAGTTTGTGGACTTCGCGTCGTCGGCATCCTACCTTACCCAAAGCTCCGTGGCGTTTCCCGCTTTTAACACCTACCTCTTGTCCCCCTGACCCAGCAACTATTTTTCCACTCCTAACCTCAAAAACTTAACATGCTCCAAATTTTCACTTCAAACCACTCACTTTCACCCTTCACACCTTTGCCTTCACTCACCCTTCTTCCTTTACACTCGATCTCCGCACTTTCTGCCTTTTCTGCATCCGCTCACCCTTATTTCCTTCACCAAAGCCAAAAATACAAGTATAAAATATAAATTATATCAATATTAATACTATTATTATTATTGATAATATTATAATTATGTTATATTATAATAATTTTTCGGTTGAAATATCAATTGTAAATATTTTTTGGTTGCAAAGTCGTTTTGTTGTAAATGCAACCATATTGTTAAAAACTAAAATCATAATTTTTGGGTGGAAAATTCGATTATTCCCTTAAAGTTGAAGTACTTGATAACAAAATTAATTTTTTCTTTTCAAGGATTCATAATTATATTTGAAAATTTAACTATTTGCCTTCAAATGAACTTTTTTGTTAAAAATTTTACTGTTTTGTAAAAAATGTATGTTTTGGGCGTTAAATGTCAGCAATTTGATAGAAAGTTAAACTATTTGGTCGACAATTAAAATTTTGGATGAAAAATCATATTTTTGGGTTAAAAAATCAGCTTTTTTGTAGATACCCTACCGAAAGAAATCTCTGAGTTTTCTTTAGTGAAATAGCTTGGCCCATTTGAGTCTATAAACAAAGTCGATTTGAAACAAAATAGTCTCGAAGATAGTTTGAGAGATTTGGGTCCTTTTCAAAATCCTTTTAGTGTTCGTTTTAAGAGTGGTGCGACGGTAATATAATGTTCCTTTTGTATTCGTCACGTACCGGGCGGGCAGAGTTATTTGCAGTAGTTGGTCGTGGCTAATCCGCTCTCCCTTTTAAAATTTCTCTTCAAACTATTAACAGTTTTTTTTAATTGATGAATTTTCTCATTATACTTATTTCTAATTATAACTTATATACTGATATACAGTTTTCTAGTTGAATTAAGAAATGTTGTCTTTTTTGGCGTATCTCATTCCATTTACGAGAAACGTTCTATTAATTCCAATTTTAAGCATTAAAAAAAAAGTTAGATATCTGAAGTCATCGAAACCCGTAGATTCCGAATTATTATGTTTTAGGCTGTTAACTATAAAATTTAAAAAAATCAACTTCTAAATTTTAATCCTAAAACTTTAAAAATTTAAAAATTTAAAAATATCTACCTGAGTGCCTGCGGAGAAGTTCTTTGAGCTTTTTTGACCCAAAGAATTTTTAGTATATACTCAAAGATTCTTTTCGGTAGGGTAATACTCTTTTTGACATTAAAATTAAATAATTTCGTTGAAAGTTCATGTATTTTTTTGGAAATTGACCTTGTTTGGTAGAAATTTAATCTTTTTGGTTGAAAATGTATCATTTTTCGTCAAAAATGCAATTGTTTAGTTGAAATGTCAACTGTACATCTTCTTGGGTTTATAAGTCGATCATTTCACTAAGAGTTGAACTACTTTGTGAAAAAATATGTTTTTCTAAAGAAGATTTTATAATTATGGTTGAAAATTTAACTATTTGGTTGAAAGTTTAACTCTTTGATAGAAAACTCATATTTTTTGCTTAAAAAATTCAACTTTTTGCAGATAATTCGTCTTTTTGACTTTAAAATTAAATTATTTCGTTGAAAATACATGTATTTTGTTTAAAATTTGTCTTTTTTTGTAGATAATTAATTTTCTTGTTCTAAAATTCATCTTATTGGTTGACAATTTAACAACTTTGTTGAAAATTTATTTTTTCGGTTAAATTTTTTTTTTTATTTGATAATGTAATTATTCTAGGATTGCCCGTGTGGAAAAATAGAGGGGAGCCCGTCAGGGTCCACATGGATTGCCCTCATGTCTTGTGGAATCCATGAGGGTAATCCAGACGTGGTTCCTTATGGAAACGACATGCTAATCCATGGGGCCCAACATGGGCTTTCCTCATGGATCCCTCATGGTTGCCACCATGAAAGCCCTCTTGGTTTATTTTTTGCCAGTGCTGGCACCTGTACTTAGGGCCAGATTAACAAGTAGGCAGAATAGGCAGTTGCCTGGGGCCCCCGATTTCAGGGGGCCCCCGAAAAATGAAAAAGACTTCTAAAATTTTCTTACAAACATAAAAT
>NC_046663.1:136585141-136593399 GCF_010883055.1 Belonocnema kinseyi
CGGTTGTCCTTGGGTCGCTCCGTGTTCTTAGGGTCCACGAGGCTTTTTCTGGGTCGTCGTATTGATTCCTTTACAGACTGTAACCACCTATCTCACGGTTGTTTTATGGAAAATTTATACTTTTTGATTAAAAATTACATTTTTCGGTTGTACTGTTGAACTGTAAATATTTTTTGGTTGCAAAGTCGTTTTGTTGTAAATGCAACTGTATTGTTAAAAATTAAAATCATAATTTTTGGGTGGAAAATTCGATTATTCACTTAAATTTGAACTACTTACTAAAAAAATTAATTTTTTCTTGTTAAGGATTCATAATTATAGTTGAAAATTCAACTGTTTGCCTTTAAATTAGGTTAAAAATTCAGCTTTTTTGTAGATTATACTGTTTTTGAATTTAAAATGAAATAATTTCGTTGAAAGTTCATGTATTTTGTTGGAAATTGACCTTGTTTGGTAGAAATTTAATCTTTTTGGTTGAAAATATATCATTTTGGGTCAAAAATGCAATAGTTTGATTGAAATATCAACTGCACATCTTCTTGGGTTTAAAAGTCGATTATTTCACTAAGAGTTGAACTACTTTGTAAAAAAATAAGTTTTTTTCAACGAGGTTTTTTAATTATGGTTGGAAATTTAACTATTTGGTTGAAAGTTTAACTCTTTGATTGAAAACTCATATTTTTCTCTTAAAAAATTCAACTTTTTGTAGATAATTCGTCTTTTTGACTTTAGGATTACATAATTTCATTGAAAATTCCTGTATTTTGTTTCAAATTTGTCTTTTTTTGTAGATCATTAATTTTCTTGGTCCAAAATTCATCTAATTGGTTGAAAATTTAACAACTATGTTGAAAATTAATTTTTTCTGTTAAAAATTATTTAACTTCATCTGAAGATGTAACTATTATAGATTAATTAAAAATTAATCGTATACTATATATTGGTTAAGTTGAAAAATCGTTTGTTTATAGAACATTAATCCTCTTGGTAAAAAATTTACCTTTTCCCTTGAAAATTAAAAAATTTTTTTGAATACTAGTTGTTTTTTCTAGTTCAGTTCAATTTTTTATCACAGTTTTTATTTAAAAATTAAACTATTCCATTTTTTGTTAAAACGTTATCCTGTAAATTGTCTGAATCCGTTCAATATTAAAGAAATAATAGATATTAGTTGATAAAATTATTTTCAATTATGACTTCAAATATTATTTCAGTCTAAAAAAATTTTATTTTTAACCCATTCAATTTGAAATTTTTTAATTAAAAAAAGAAAATGTCGTTAATTATCAACAATATTTGACCATTAATTTAAAACAATCAATCACAAACAACAACTGTGGCAAATGCAACTATATTGTTAATAATGAAAATCATATTTTTTGTGTGGAAGATTGGATTATTCACTTAAAGTTGAAGTACTTAGTAATAAAATTCATTTTTTCTTATTAAGGATTCATAACTATTGTTGAAAATTTAACTATTTGCCTTCAAATTAACTTTTTTTTTAAATTGTACTTTTTTGTATAAAATGCATCTTTTGGGCGTTAAAAGTCAACAGTTTGATAGAAAGTTAAAATATTTGGCCGACAATTAAAATTTTGGTTAAAAAATCATATTTTTGCAGTAAAACTTCAGTTTTTTGTCGATAATACTCTTTTTGACTTATAAATTAAATAATTTCGTTGAAAGTTTATGTATTTTGTTGGAAATTGACTTTGTTTGGTAGAAATTTAATCTTTTTGGTTGAAAATTTATCATTTAACAGCTTTGTTAAAAATTTATTATTTCGATTAAAAATGATTATTTTAATCTGAAAATGTAACTATTCTAGGATTGATTAGAAATTAATCGTTTTTATCTGGAAAATGAACTATTCCATTTTTTGTTGAAACTTTATCCTGTACATTGTATTAGTTAAAACACCAATTATTTGATAGAAAATTAATTCATTTGGTTAAAAAGTAAACTTTTGGGTTGAAAATTGATATATTTTGTTAATTAGATTTTTTCCTATAATTAAAAAAAAAAACTGCAAAATAAAAAAATTGCCTTAAAATCGTCCTTTTTTTTTAATTTTCTAAAATATTTTCAAATACTAACTTAAAATTAATTTTTCAAAATAAAAAATCATTTTGAATTTTCTTAGCAATCACAACAATTTTTGTTATTCTTTTTAAATATTTTACAATTCTCAAAAAGCTCAATTTTTTTTAAATCTGCAAAAATCTACATCGTGTTTCAAATTATTTGAAATAATTTCAAGTTTTAAAGTAATTTTGAATCTTTTTTTAAACTAAAATTGTAGCTTTCAAAGTTAAAATTTAGCTCATTACAAATTTAACAATTCAAGGCTTTCTATTTCGAATCATTCTGTTCAAATTTGTATAGTTTTTAACAGTTGCTTGTAATTAATTGTTTGAAATGAATGGTCAAATATTGTTGACAATTAAAAACAACTAATTTTCAAAAAAATTGTGAAATTTTCAAGGGTAAAGGTAAATTGTTGAATTATCTACAAAAATTTGAATTTTTTAAGCGAAAAATATGAGTTTTCAATCAAAGAGTTAAACATGCAAACAAATAGTTAAATTTCCAACCATAATTAAAAAACCTTGTTTAAAAAGAACTTATTTTTTTTACAAAGTAGTTCAACTCTTAGTGAAATAATCGACTCTTAAACCCAAGAAGATGTACAGTTGATATTTCAATCAAACAATTGCATTTTTGACCAAAAATTATATATTTTCAACCAAAAAGATTAAATTTCTACCAAACAAGGTCGATTTCCAACAAAATACATGAACTTTGAACGAAATTATTTCATTTTAAATTCAATGTAATTTTTAATCAAAAAGTATAAATTTTCCATAAAACAATATAATTTCTACAAAGAAAGACGAATTTTTAACAAAATACATGATTTTTTAACCAAAAATGATATAGTTTAATTCTCAGTTTAAAAAATGTATTTTCAACGAAATAGATCAACCTTAAAAAAAAATTTTAACAAAGTAGTTGAACTTTTGATAGAAAAGAGGACTTTTTTCAGAAAATAGTTACATTTTTAAGAAAGTAATTAATTTTTCAATCAAATAATTGAGCTTTTATCCAAACGAGATGAATTCCAAAATCGCCAATTTCTTTAATTTCTTTGAAATGCGGATCAAGATATAAATAAGACTATTATAATATAACATAATTATAATATTATCATCAATAATATAGTATATATTTGCACATATAATAGTATTAATATATATAATTTATATTTTATACTTGAAATAACGTAACCTCAAAATGTACGCGTATAAAGAGGCGCGCGAAGTATTCAAATCATGAGAATCGCCAGCATCGAAATCTGGAAATATTAAAATCTCAATCTCTTCATTTTATTTCAAAGCAGATACAGATATAAATAGAACCGCCGAAATGTTTCTACCGGCAATCGTGCATCTTCGAGTTTTCAAATTCAGAAGAGGAGAAATGGGTTGCGCGCGCAACCCAGGCATTTATATCTTCTCCTACTCAATTCACACGGACATAGACGTGTCATAGCATTGGACCACGTCTCGTTTCAGATCTGGGATCACTGCGTGGAAGGCCCTCAAATTTACAGCGCCATAGCAAGCTAGGTAACGCGGGCTCGAACAGGAGTATGGACGAATGGCAAAAAAAGGCAAGCGCGACTAGCAGTGAATGGGAGGAAAAAGGAAAAGAGTGGCTGGGTTAGATGAGGTAGAAAGGAACCAGCATAACAAGAGAGCTAGAATTAAACGGAAAACACCAGAGAGAGATTGGGGGGGGGGGGATGTTTGAAACATTGGAAGCTCTCATTAAAGTGTTTAGAGAGGAAACAAGAAAGAGTTTGGACGACATGACTAGGGATATGAATAGGCAGGGAAACGATGTAAGGGGGGAAGTGAAAAAGATCAGAGAAGAATGGGATAAACGTTGGAAGGAGGATAAAGACAAGGTTTGGGGTAAAGTAGAAAGCATTGAGAATAGACAGAGAGATGTTGACGAACAGAGATCTAGAGAAATAAATCAGTTGGAAGAATGGGTATCCAGTCTAGAAGTTAGGAAAGAGCATATGAGGGAAAAGACAGAAAATGAGGAAATAGTTCAAGGGAATGAAAAGAACGTCCGAAGTGAGAATGAAAGTTTGAAGAAAAGACTCAGTGAGATCGAAAGAAGATTAGAAGGGGAAGAAAGGGCAAAGAGGAAAAATAACATAGTAGTTAAGGGATTAAAAGTGGAGAGTGAAACAGGAGAAGTGGAAATAACAAATCTTTTGCGAGATATTAGAGTGCAGGTAAGGGTAGAAGGAGTCAAGAGAATAGGAGGGACACAGGTAGGAAAAGAAGGAATGTTTCTAGTAAAAGTGGGGAGTGAGGAGGAGAAAAAGAAAATTATGGAGAGAAAAAAATTATTGAGAGGAAGAAGGGAAAGAATTGAAGAAGATCTGACATGGAGGGGGAGGAAAAGGAGATGGCAAATAGAGCAGAGGCCTTGGGTAGAGAGGAAAAGGGGCTATATGGTGTGGATAGAGAGACACAGGTTATGGATAAATAGGGAGGAATGGTGCTGGGATGAGGAATTTGAAGAATTAAGAAAAAAAGAAAAAAAGTCTTGCGAAAGGTAGGGGGAAGGGAGACGAAAAAGAGTCTAGAAATAAATCAGAGGGGTTTCCAAACGGCAAAGGGGAAACAAAGTGAAGAGAGAAGAAGAGGGAAGGGAAGAGAGAAACGTGAAAATAGCTTTCTGGAATGTGTCAGGTTTGAAGAACAAGAATAAAGGATTTGAGGAGGAGTTAGAAAAGTGGGATCTGATTATGATGGATGAAACTTGGGCATATGAGAAGGATTGGATGGGAATAAAAAAGTTTTTATCGAAAGGTTATTTGTGGACAATGCAAGAAGCCAGAAACGAAAACGTTAAAGGGAGAGGGATGGGCGGCATGGTGTCAGCGGTGAAAAAAGAATTAGTAGTAAAAGGGAGAAAAGATGGGGACATGGAGGAAGAGGATGGAGGAAAAGAAGGAAGAATTGGTTTTAATAGGAGGGGACTTAAATGCATGGACTGGCGAACAAGGGGGAGGGTTATGGGATGAAGAAAAGGAGGCATTTATAAGGAACTCCAAACATAGAGAGACGAACGGGGAGAGGAGCAAGTTACTAGACATGATAGGAGAAACAGGATAGTTTATATGCAATGGCAATATGAAAGGAGATGAGGAAGGGGAGATCACATTCACAGGAAAGGGAGCAACAGTCATAGACTACATCTTGTCTGAGGAAAGAATGCGGCATATGATAGGAAGTATGAAGGTAGGGAATGAGATAGGGTCCGAGCACTTCCCTGTCATAGTTACACTAAGAGGAGTCAGTAAGCGCGGCAGAGGAAGAAAGGAACTGGGGTGCAAAAGAAACAAGAAAATGGGAATCTGGTCAACAATTTTCTAACTTTTTGATACCGTCCGAAAAGTACTCGATCGGAAGGTCTCCAAAATACAACTCAGTTTCAGCTATGAGCTCCTCATTTGAGTAAAAACGCTTGCCGGTGAGCCATCTCTTCAGGTTAGGGAACAAGTAATAGTCGCTGGGGGCCAAGTCTGGTGAATACGGTGGTTGAGGAACCAATTCCAAGCCGATTTCATGCAATTTTGCTCGTGCAACTAAGCATGAATGAACAGGCGCATTGTCGTGATGATAAAGCGGTTTTTTCTTCTTCAAATGCGGTCGTTTTTCGGCGATTTCGATTTTCAATCGGCCCAATAATGATGAATAGTATGCTCCGGTTATAGTTTTACCTTTTTCAAGATAGTCCACGAATATTATGCCATGTGCATCCCAAAATACGGAGGCCATAACTTTTCCGACCCATTGTTGCGTTTTTAGACGCTTCAGAGCACTTTGGCCCGGTGGAACCCACTGTTTTGCCTGCTGCGTTGACTCAGGAGTGTAGTAGTGGATCCAAGTTTCATCCATGGTTATGAATCGGCGCAAAAACTCGGTCGCTTTACGCGAAAATAATGCCAAATTCGGCTGGGAATTTGTCATACGAATTCGTTTTTGGTCCACTGTGAGCAAACGCGGTACCCATCGCGCGCAGAGCTTCTTCATGCCCAAAACTGAATGCACGATATTGCCCACACGTTCCAATGATATGCCTACAGCATTAGCTACCTCTCTCAATTTCACTTTGGGATTATTCAACATCATATCATGGATTTTCCCGACATTTTCTTTGTAGTGACCTCTTTTGGGCGCCCAGATCGTTCAGCATCAACTGTGCTCGTACGGCCACAACGAAACTCGGTAAACCACTTTTGAATCGTTCCAATCGACGGTGCAGAGTCCGGGCAATACTTATCCAGCTTGGCCTTGGTCTCGGATACCGTTTTCTTGTGAAGATAGTACTGTTTCATCAAAACTCGAAACTCAGATTTTTCCATATTAAAAAAAACTCGGAGGTTAGTCGCGTCTCACAAGGAACCCTTACAAGGTGTCCGCCTCCAACTTTCTTGAAATTTCAATATGTTGTAGGGTACGAAAAAGTAAGTAATAAGCAATTTTTTTTATCGGCGGAAAAACGATTCTAAGGGGTGAAATCGAGCCTCGAAGTTCACCCTCAAAAATCGAATTTTTTTTATATCTCGACAAAAAATTTGAATATTGATATCATTTCAACGGCAAAATATTCGGCATCAAATTCCCATTCTTTGACAATTATTTTTGATTAAGGGTTTGCAACCCTCAATTTTTTTTAAAGAAAAATACCTTTTTTTGTTGATTTTCTGGTATAAAAATTTGTTTCAGGTCCATTGGAAACTACGTTTCTTTATTTACCTATAAAATAAAAAATTAGTGTTGGCGTGTTACGTGATTTTCATTTGTAGAACTAATTGTAAGTTTAAGGGTGTTTCACCCTTAAACTCCGGCAATTTCAAAGTTAACTAAAAAAATTATTTCTCCGTATATTTTGTGTATGATTTGGATATAAAGTAGAAAATAAAAAAATATCAATTTAAATAGCGAAAAATACGTTTTCAGGAGGAAAAACATCCCCCAAATTTCACCATCGGAAACTGAATCCTTTCTGTCTCGTCGTAAAATATAAGTATTGATATAGTTCCAATGCCAAACTATTTGGCATGGAATCTCAATTCTGACAATTGTTTCAAAGTTGAGGGGCTGCAAATGATCCTGATTTTTTAAGAAAAAATAAAGTTTTTCCTTCGAAAGTTTTCATCACTGAAATTTTAAATTTATTTAATTTGATTTTTTCGAACTATTTTGTAGAGGAAATGTGTCCACTGAATCTGATGCATATCGTGGTTTTCATCATAATGCTGATCTTAAGGGGTACTTATTCTCAAATTGACACTTTTTCAGGGTTCATTATGAAATATATTGCTTCGTATGTTTGGTTTTGTAATTCCGATATAATGTAGAAATTACACATTGACAATGAAAAAGCACCTCATTGATAAGCCGTAAGTGGGAGATTCCCGCTATCGTTTCTCTGCAAGGCGATATGTTATCGCGCTTCTTGTCAAAATTAGTCGACCGGTGCAGAGATTATTGTTAGAGTTCCACTGGTAAACACTGGATTTTTAGTCGATAGTGAATATTTAAGTGTACTTCATTCACTGCATATTTATTGCATTCATTTCACTAATTAAACAAGTTACGAACTCTTGATAGTTTTACAAACGAAGTGTGAACGAAAAAAATACAATTTAATGAGGAGCAAATAAAAATACTTTTCAGATTATTTTAATTGGCTGAGGTACAATATTTAATTATAGTCAACTAATGTTTAATGAATCGTAATAAGTATACCCATTGTAAAATTATTTCAACTAATGAAATAAGAAAACATGTTCTCTTGCTAAAATATTATTTTACGCATTTCAGTACTATAATACTTTTGGATTGACTGATAAGCAGCCTACAATAACAATGAGAATTAATCCAGTAAATGTTATTAACCTTCTATTGGCAACATTTCAAACTATGGACATAAAAAATACCCCTATCAATAATGCAGAACTTGAGTTAACAGAAAATATTGAATAGACAATTTTAATGGAATGGAAGTTTTAGAAGACAAGACGCTTGAATTTGAAGAAGAGTTTTAAAATTGCGAAGCTTTGGCCATTGAAGATGATATATGGTACAAACCAACGGATGATGATAGGTGTGTTGCAGATAATGAAGAATTGAGTTATGAATACAAAAAGAATGCCGTTGAGT
>NC_046663.1:136593499-136596800 GCF_010883055.1 Belonocnema kinseyi
TCGTTTTTCCGCCGATAAAAAATTGCTTATTTCTTACTTCTTCGTACCCTACAACATATTGAAATTTCAAGAAAATTGGAGGCGGACACCTTGTAAGGGTTCTTGTCAGTGCTGTAACTTGTAAATGCGTAAACATAAATGGCTGAAGTTTTGACAGGCGTCATTTAAAGGATCAAGCTCGACGAAAATGGTTCACATTAGTGAATACTAATGCCATCTCTTAGAATTTTCAGGTACTTATCAGACTGCCTAGTAAATTAATAGAGTTTAAACAAAAGATGGAAAAGGAGAAGGTTAGGTATGAAAAAGAGGAGGGAATAGGCTCTTTAATTGAAAATAAATGAAAATGGTTCACATTAGTGAATACTAATGCCATCTCTTAGAATTTTCAGGTACTTATCAGACTGCCTAGTAAATTAATAGAGTTTAAACAAAAGATGGAAAAGGAGAAGGTTAGGTATGAAAAAGAGGAGGGAATAGGCTCTTTAATTGAAAGGTTGAAGGGGCCCATTGAAAAGGTAGTGGATGAGCTGGGTACTAATGAAGAAAGAGTAGGGGGAAAGAGAGGCTGGTGGGAAGAGGAATGCTGGGAGGGTAAAGAGAGAATAAAGGAATCTGGGAGCAAATGAAGAAGAGGGGAAATGGAGAAGGAGGAGCATAACAGGAGGAAAAAAGAACATGAGAAGATGCTGGAAATAAAAATACAAAGGGAAAAGAAAGTATATAAAGCAGAAGTAGAAAAAGCGATCAAAGAAGGTAGGGTGTGGGATGTGATAAATAGGGATAGAGGGGAAAGGAAGGGCGTTAATGAAGAAATAGAAATGGAGAAATAGACGGATTATTTCAAGGGTCTATTAGGGGGAGAGCAAAATAAGATCAAAGGGGAAAAGTGTAGGATAGTCCAAGGAGAAATGGAGGAAGGGGGCGAGATAACAAGAGAAGAAGTAAATGAGGCAATAAATAGGTTAAAAAGAAACAAGGCGACGGGAGAAGATGGGATGGAGAACGAAGCGATTAAGTTTGGAGGAGAAGGGATTAGTGATGGGATGTGGAAGATCAGTCAAATTTGCAACAAGGTATGGAAAGGGGAAGGTCGGCCGGAAGAGTGGACGACGGGACTGGTGGTACCGCTTGTCAAGAAAGGGGAAGGAAAGAAGGTAGAGGAATACGGAGGGATCACTCTCATGTCATTCGGCTATAAAATATATGCAGAAACCTTAAGAAAAAGGTTGGAGAGTCAGGTAGAACAAAAAGAAAGTATTCCACATAATCAGACGGGATTTAGAAAAGGGATGGGAACTATAGACAACATCTACGTACTTATCTATTTAGTTAACAGAAATTTGGAGAGAAAGAAAGGAAAACTAGTCGCTTTGTTCGTAAATTTCAAAGCAGCGTTTGACTCAGTGAACAGAAAAGTGCTATGGCAGGCAATGAAAGAGAGGGGTGTAGAGGAAAAGTTGGTGGAGAGGATAAAGGAAATTTTTACTGACACCAGGATTAGGGTGAAAATAGGAAAGAAAAAAGGGCAGGTTTTCTGGACAGCCCGAGGTCTAAGGCAAGGGTGCTCGTTGAGTCCGTTACTATTTAGTATCCTATTGGCAGACTTAGAGGAGAAGCTAAAGGAGAAAGGGAAAGGAGGAACGGTTTTGGGTAAGAGCAAACTATACTCTCTAGCGTACGCGGACGATGTAGTTCTATTAGCAGATGATGAGAAGGGGATGAACCTAATGATGAGAATCTTCGAAGAGTATGTGGGAACAAAAGAGTTAACGGTGAACGTAAATAAGACAAAGGTAATGTGTTTCAGAAATAGAAAGAGCAAAATAAATTACGTTTGGAAGATGAACGGATAAAAAGTGGAAATTGTGGAGGATTTCTGTTACCTAGGTTTTTGGTTTGAGGCAGAAGGGGGAAACGAGCTGCAGGTGAGGAAAAGAATTGAATGTGCGAGTAAAGTAATGGGCCAAGTATGGGGTATAGGAAAGAGAACGTTCAAGAATGATTGGAGAATGAGGGTCTAGTTGTTTGATGCGTTGGTGTGGGCGGTGTTGTGTTATGGTGTGGAGATCTCGGGATGGAAGGAACATAGGAAAGTAGAGAGCATGCATGATCGATTTCTGAGGTGGGTAATGGGGGTTAGCTGGAGTTGCCCAGGATATATGATAAAAGAAGAGTTTGGAAGAGAAAATATGGTTACTAGACAAATTCAGAGAGCCTGGAGGTTTGAAGAGAAGTTAAAAAGGGGAGAGGGAAGTAGAATTGCACAAGCATGTTTCGGCGAAATTCGGAACAATGAAGCGAAAGGTAATGTGAGAAATTCAAAATGGGAGGAAGAAAGGAGAAAAATGAGAAGGGTGTGTAATATTCGAGAAGGGGTTATGGAGTGGCAGGACATAGAGTTAGAGCTATTGGTTAAACAAGGAGAAGAGAGATGGACAATGATTATAGATTCGAGGTACAATAGATGGTATATGATGGTGAAAGGATTGACGGTACCAGAATATCTACAAAAAATAAAAAAGGAAGAAAAATGGAGTAGGATTGCACGGTTCAGAATGTGAGAAGGAGTGAGAGCATGCAGACATTTGATGGATGAAGAGGAGAATTTATGCAGAGTATGGGGATACGAAATGGAGTCATGGGCACATGTATTAAAGAGATGTACAGCAGAGGAAGAGAGACAGTTGAGTGTAGATGAGTCTAAGATGGATCTTGGATGGTAGTGGACAGGGAGTGATGTGGGTGAAGAAATTGGAAGAAGTAAGGGAAAGCAAGGGAGTAGGGCAGAGCCAAACGGGTGATCCTGAAAAGGGACATTAAAAAACAAAAATTGTTTTCAATATCGTGGAAAATGCATTTTTTTATGGCAAGAGGAAATGGAAGCCCTGGAAGCTCGCTCATTTTAGGAATTATCATCACTACTGTTACTATTGTTTATCCTGCGTAATGCGAAAGAGTAGAATATAAGTAGTAGTTAAGTTAGACTAAGGATGGAATTGTAAATATATGTACTGGGAGCGGAGGCCCTCAAACCTGTAAAAGCGAGAGATTAAATACATAGATACATACATACATACATACTCAAGTATAAAATATAAATTATATCAATAATAATACGAGGGTAGTTCAATAAGTCCTTAGAATTACCAACAGATGGCGCGCGAATCGCTCCAAATCATCTGTTTTCAGACAGCAACACTCCCGACTAGATATATGGTGCAGTCACAGTCCACATATTCTGAGTTTACGTGTTTTTATAACCAATTGAAAAAAAAAAATTGTTCGTTAAGAAAAATGG
>NC_046663.1:136596900-136598735 GCF_010883055.1 Belonocnema kinseyi
TCAGTGCATGATTTTTCGTCATTTTTTGAGGTTATGGCTCAACCATGACATGGTGGGTGATTTTTGATACCGAATTTGAATTCAGCGCCCCAAAATCCATAGGAATACGTGTGTCTTGTTACCAGATCAGTACACTTTGTTTTTTGTGTGGCTGTGTTATCTACAAGCAAATTTTTAATTTCTTTGTTTTTGATTTGTTGAACTCTAATTGCAATATGTTCCTCAATTAACTTTTTTGGTTAATGATTCAGAAAAAGGATATTCCTAACAATATTCAAATTTCTTGTGTGAAATGAATAATGGGACAAACCCTTAATTACTTCTATGTCAAAAAAAACTTATCTTATAATCCTGTTCTATTTCATGAGTAAATTGAAGTTTTGGATGAAAACTGTTAAAAGTGTCAATGACGATCTGTAACTTTTCCAGAGGAACACATAATAAGTTATCGTCGACAAACCGAAAATAAAAAGGCAAAACAAAATCTAATTTCTCAAAAACAAAAACCTCCAAATCTTTCATCACTAGTTCTGCCAAAATCGGAGAAATGACTGAACCTATGGGAGTACCAGACTTCTGTCTATAGAAAGATCCATTAAATTTAAAATAAGTTGACTCCATAATAAAAACTATCCCTTCAATAAAATCGTTTTGACATAAACGAGTACGGGTTTTTATATTAGTCCATCTATTTAAAATTGCCTTTTTAACTAATTCAAGGGATATACTCGGAAACATTGCAATAACATCCAAAGAAATCATTGCATGGTCATCCGGAACCTGTTTTTGAATGATACTTTTTTGAAACTCCCAGCTATTTTTGACATCATATTTAGAAGTTGTGATAGAGTCCTTGAGAATCAAATTAAAATTTTGTTCTAAAAATTTGATGGGAGTATTAATAGTTTAAATAACTATTCTTAAGGGATAGCCATCTTTGTGAATCTTTCTCAGCCCATAACAACTTACAAGAACTGTGTCTTCAATGTTAATATCAGTCCATCTTATATCCTTTTCAGAAGTCCTTTCTTTCTCCAATTGTCAAGCATCTTAAAAGTGTCTCTTTTTTAATTTTTTAGCGGATTTTCATGTAATAATTCAAAATTATCATTATCAGAAAGCAAATTCTCTATATCCCTGATATAATTCGATTTTTTCATGCAAACAGTAATACTGCCTTTATCACCATTAATGCAAACCATATCAGGGTTGTTTCTAAGAAACTCTTTCGTTATCATGAAACCTTTAGCAATTCTACAATCAGTATAACTGATATGCAAACTATTTTTCTCAGCAAAGCTCTTTGAAAAGTGTAAAACCTTGTTTTGGAAATCCTGCTGATCCAAAATAGGAATTTTGTGTATATTTGATTCAACATCTTTTACTATTTCCATCATTTGTTTTGCCTTAGTTTTTATCACACGGTTACTAAAACCTTGACCTAATCTAAGAATATCTGTGACTGAATCAGGAATTTGAATATCTGTCAAATTAATAAACCAAGGATCTTTACCTCCTTCAAAAATCCTATGTAAATTTAAATTTTGTTCTTGAACACTAGTTGGCTGATGAATTAAATTTGAAAGTTTGTTATCATGTTTTACATCGCTGCTTAAAATCTTTGATTGAGAAGAATCTGATGCTTTAAAAGATTAATAATTTCATCTTGTAGCTTCTAGTTCACTTCTCATTCTTAAAATTCTCGACTTTAAAAAATTAACATGATTTGAAACATCTTTGATACGAGGGTGGATTGATAAGTTTCCGGCCTGACCAAGAGATGGCGCCACTAGGCCTACCTTGAGGTGGCGTTCTATAGTACCATCCTTAGATAG
>NC_046663.1:136598835-136601881 GCF_010883055.1 Belonocnema kinseyi
CAGCCTTGGAGGAGATTATGTTGAGAAATAAAAAAAAAAATTCTTAAAAACGTTGTTTTTCTTGGTCAGGCCGGAAACTTATCAATCCACCCTCGTAAATAAATTTAGTAGTGAAAATTTAAAATTGTTTAAAGTGTGTTCAAATTTTCTATTACAAAAATTACTGTGAAAAGAAAAATCTCGAAATTTGTTATGCAGGAAAAATTTTTTTTTAGATAAAACATCGTTTCTTCTACATTCAACCAAAAAACCTTTTTTGAAGAATACTGCCTCTTAATTTCTTATTGATATCACACCATGATTGCACCTTTCTGCATACCTCAGGACCATGTTTCTCTTATCTGATTAAGAAACATAATATCATAGAAATGACCTCTAGTCCAAGTCAGCTAAATCAAAATTTACGAAATTTAAATTAGACCAAAATCCAAATTAAAAATACCATTTAACGTCCAATAATAAAATTGATGCAAAATCCTGTTAAACAAAACAAAAATCCAACTACCAAATTTGGACTACCAAATAAACTACTAAATAAAATAAAATTTTCGGACAAAAATAAAAAAGAGCGAAGAAAAATGAGAAGGCAGCCAACCACATCCCCTTCCTTCTCTTTTTCTTTCTTTCGTCTTTTTTATTTTTTTTATCATCAAATTACAATAAAATAAAAATAAAAAACATAAATAAATAAATTTTCATTGCTAACGTTGGCTGCGGTTGGCTGCCCTCTCATTTTTCTTTCCTCTTTTTCATTTTTGCCCGAAATTTTTTTTTTTTTTTTTTGTTTTTTCAGAGTACAATACAATTTTTGGTTTTCGTTTATTCGTTATGGTCCAAATTTGGTCGTTGGATTCTTGTTTTGTTTAACAGGATTTTGCATCAATTTGTTTATTGGACGTTAAATGGGATTTTTAATTTGGATTTTGGTCTAATTTAAATTTCGTAAATTAAAAAAAAAATCATAATGGAAAACACATAAATTAATTTTCTATCAAATAATTGGTGTTTTAACTAATACAATGTACAGGATAAAATTCTAACCAAACATGAAATAGTTCAATTTCCAGATAAAAACTGTGGTAAAAAATTGAATTGAACAAGAAAAAAAAACGAATTTTCAACAAAATTGTGAAATTTTCAAGGGAAAAGGTGAATTTACGATCAAGAAGATTAATGTTCTATAAAAAAAAAAGATTTTTCAACTTAACCAATATATATGATTTTCAGATAAAGATAAATAATTTTTAACAGGAAAAATGAATTTTCAACAAAGTTTTTAAACTGTCAACCAATAAGATGAATTTTCGACCAAAAAAATTAATGATCTACCAAAAAAATACAAATTTTAAACAAAATACATGAATTTTCAACGAAATTATTTAATTTTAAAGTCAAAAGGACAAATTATCTACAAAAAGTTGAATTTTTTAGGCGAAAAATATGAGTTTTCAATCAAAGAGTTAAACTTTCAATCAAATAGTTAAATTTGTTAAATTTTCAGTTTCAAAAATGTATTTCCAACGAAAGAGATGAACCTTCAACAAAAAAATTAATTAATTTGAACAAAGTAGTTGAAATTTAATAGAAAAGTGAACTTTTTTACAAAATAGTTACATTTTTAACAAAATAATTAATTTTTCAACCAAATAATTGAGTTTTTATCCAAACGAGATGAATTCCAAAATCGCCAATTTTTTTAGATTCTTTCAAATGCGGATCAAGATATGAATAAGACTATTATAATGTAATAAAATTATAATAATACCATTAATAATATAAGCTTATATTTATATATAATAGCATTAATATTTATATCATTTGTATTTTATACTTGAAGTAACATAACCTCAAAATAGACGCATATAAAGAGGCGCGCGAAGCGTTCAATCGCCAGCATCGAAATCTGGAAATATTAAAATCCCAATCTCTTGATTTGATTTCAAAGCAGATAGAGATATAAATAGAACAGCCGAAGTGTTCCGTCTGCACCTTCGAGTTTCCAACTTCAAAAGAAGAGAAATAGGTTGCGAGCGCAACCCAGTCATGTATATCGTCTCCTAGTATATTCACACGGCCATAGACCTGAGATAGAATTGGAGTGAACCTCGTTTCAAATCTGGGATCACTGCTTTGAACCAGTGATCCCAAACCTGAAACAAGACGTAGTCCAATACTATCACAGATCTATGTCCGTGTGAATATAGTAGGAGACGATATAAATGACTGGGTTGCGCGCGCAACTCATTTCTCCTCTTCTGAATTTGAAAAGTCGAAGGTGCACGATGGCCGGTTGGAACACTTCCGCGGTTCTATTTATATCTCTATCTGCTTTGAAATATAATGAAGAGATTGGCATTTCAATATTTCCAGATTTCGATGCTGGCGAATCTCATGATTTGAATACTTCGTTCGCCTCTTTATATGCGTATATTTTAAGGTTACGTTATTTCAAGTATAAAATATAAATTATATCAAAATGAATACTATTATATATAATAGTTATATCAATATTAATACTGTTATATATATAATAGTACGAGGGTAGTTCAATAAGTCCTTAGAATGAAGTATAAAAACAATTTTTTTTGGGTAAATTTTTTTAAATTTTTCAACATAATCTCCTTGGAGCTCTATACACATGATCAATCGCTTTTGAAGTTTTTTTAATCCTTCAGAAAAGTTCGTTTTCGGAAGTTCCTCAAAATAAACACTTACAGAGGCAATAACGTCTTCGTTGTCTGGAAATCTCTGTCCACCGAGCCATTTTTTCAAGTTTGGAAATAAGAAAAAGTCACTGGGGGCTAAATCTGGTGAATACGGTGGGTGTTCGACCAATTCGAATTTTAGTTCTTCAATTTTAGCCATTGAAACGAAGCATGTGTGAACTCGGGCGTTGTCGTGATGAAAGAGAATTGTTTATCTCGCCAAATGTGGTCGCTTTTTAAAATTTTTTCTTTCAGCTGCTCTAATAATGATGCATAATATTCACCAGTGATTGTTTTACCCTTTTCCAAGTAGTCAATAAGTATAAATCCACGTGCATCCC
>NC_046663.1:136601981-136618063 GCF_010883055.1 Belonocnema kinseyi
ACCTGAATTAACAGAAATTTATTGAACTACACGTAAAGCTCTGGAAGCATATTTTCCCAGTAGCAAATGTGTGCTACATAGAATGGGTCAACTCGAGCCTAATCTAAAAATAAATCCAACCTAGCCTAAGCTAACCTAACCACACGAAACACAATTAAACTGATTGTGTTGTCCCGTTGTGTTTGCGGTACCGTTTGGATCAGCTTGGGCTTAACCTGCAAAGAGGTCAAACCTATCCTAACCTAACTTAACTTCACGTAACACAATTAAACTCATTGTGTTGTCCCGTTGTGTTTGCGGTACCGTTTCATTAAGCTTCGGCTTAACCTACATAGAGGTTTAACCTATCCTAACCTAACCTAGCCGAATGAAAT
Source organism: Belonocnema kinseyi (assembly GCF_010883055.1). Classification (NCBI taxonomy): domain Eukaryota; kingdom Metazoa; phylum Arthropoda; class Insecta; order Hymenoptera; family Cynipidae; genus Belonocnema; species Belonocnema kinseyi. Next base: position 136,602,356 of record NC_046663.1, read on the forward strand.
TCAACCACACTTGTAGCTATGTAAGCGTACGGTTCTCAGTCTTAAATGTGTGCTATATTTAATAGGTTAACTCGATCTTAACCTATAAATTAATCTAACTTAACAGAACCTAACGAAATTTTGCTTAACGCAACACAACTTAACTTAAGTATTCCCGCTGTTACACAATAAAATTCATTTCGTTGTACTACAGGTGGTTAAAAGTTTAGACGCACAATACTCATTTGAAGAAACTTAGAACTACTAGTATAATTGACCCCATTTCAATTAACCTGACAATGTTTGTATCAATTAAAACATAGAACTGTAACTCAAACATACCCTGGTTACAGACACAGGCGAATAATGCTAGCAACAAGCGGTTACGAAACTCCAGGCATTTACTGCTATTAATGTCAAAATATGAAAGTACGCAAGAACAGGGTTGCCAGCGTAATCGGTTAGGTTAGGTCAGGTTTTGTTATGTTAGGATGGGTTAAACCTCTATGTAGGTTAAGCCGAAACTGAATGAAACGGTACAGCAAACACAACGGGACAACACAATCAGTTTAATTGTGTTTCGTGAGGTTAGGTTAGGTCAGGTTAGGCTAGGTTAGATTTATTTTTAGGTTAGGCTCGAGTTGACCCATTCGATGTAGCACACATTTGCTACTGGGAAAATATGCTTCCAGAGCTTTACGTACAGTTCAATAAATTTCTGTTAATTCAGATTAGGTGAGGTTAGGTTCTGTTGGCTAGAATTATGTTAAATAAGTTGATATTAGGCAAGGGTTGATCCTTCACAGTTGTCGACATGTTTTTGAAGTGAAAATTTGCATCACTGGCATTATTTTGAAATTTATATGCCTCAGTGCATGATTTTTCGTCATTTTTTGAGGTTATGGCTCATCCAGTGTTCTTGTCAGACATACAAAGGCATTTGTTGATGTTGACCATGAGTTTGACTGGGATAATGTTCAAAATTTTATCAGAAAGAGGGAGTTCATGGAAATGTTTTATATTAAAAAACAAAAAAGTTACTCTATTTCTGATGTAATTGTGACAGATATTTATATTGTGTTTACAACAGGTTGAAAATTCATTTTTCCTGTTAAAAATTATTTTTCTTTAGCTGAAATGAAACTACTCTAGGATTGATTAAAAATTAATCGTTTTTATGTGGAAATTGAACTATTCCATTTTTAGTTGAAACTTTATCCTGTACATTGTATTAGTTAAAACACCAATTATTTGAAAGAAAATTAATTTATTTTGTTAAAACGTAAACTTTTGGGTTGAAAATAGATGTATTTTGTTAATTCGATTTTTTCCTAACATTAAAAAAACTGCAACATATAAAAATTGCCTTAAAATCGTCCTGATTCTTTTTTTTTCAATATTTAAAATATTTCCAAATACTCACTTAAAATTAATTTTTCAAAATAAAAAGTCATTTTCAATTTTCTTAGCAATCACAACAATTTTTGTTATTCTTTTTAAATATTTTACAGTTCTCACAAGGCTTAACTTTTTTTTAAATCTGCAAAAATCTACATCGTGATTCAAATTAGATGAAATAATTTCAAGTTTTAAATTAATTTCGAATCTTTTATTAAATTAAAATTGTAGCGTTCAAAGTTAAAATTTTAACAATTCAAGTCATTCTATTTGGAACCATGTTGTTCAAATCAGTATAGTTTTTAATAGTTGTTTTTAATGGATTGTTTAAAATGAACGGTCAAATATTGCTAATAATTAACGGATTCAGAATCATCTTGTAAAATCAATTATTTTTCAATTTTGAATACCTTAAATTCAATTGAAAAAATTTTATTTAAAAATTCTTTCAATTAAAAAGAAAATCATAATCGAAAACACATAAATTAATTTTCTATCAAATAATTGGTGTTTTAACTAATACAATGTACAGGATAAATTTTCAACCAAAAATGAAATAGTTCAATTTCCAGATTAAAAATGTGATAAAAAATTGAATTAAACAAGAAAAAAAACAACAAATTTTCCACAAAATTGTTAAAATTCAAGGGAAAAGGTGAATTTTCGACCAAGAAGATTAATGTTCTATACAAAAAAAAAACGATTTTTTAACTTAAATAATATATACGATTAAGTTTTAATTAATCCTATAATAGTTATATTTTCAGATAAAGATATATAGTTTTTAACAGGAAAAATGAATTCTCAACAAAGCTTTTAAATTGTCAACCAATAAGGCCCATTTGAGTCTATAAACAAAGTCGATTTGAAACAAAAAACTCTCGGAGATAGTTTGAGAGATTTGGGTCTTTTTCAAGATCCTTTTACTGTTCGTTTTAAGAGTGGTGCGACGGTAATATAATGTTCCTTTTGTATTCGTCACGTACCGGGCGGGCAAAGTTTTTTACAGTAGTTGGTCGTGGCTAATCCGCTCTCCCTTTTTAAATTTCTCTTCAAATTATTAACACTTTTTTTAATTGATGAATTTTTTCATTATACTTATTTATAATTATAACTTATATGCTGATATACAATTTTCTAGTGGAATTCAAAAATGTTGTCTTTTTTGGAATATCTTATTCCATTTACGAGAAACGTTCTATTAATTCCAATTTTAAGCATCAAAAAAAAAGTTAGATATCTGAAGTCATCGAAACCCATAGATTCCGAATTATTATGTTTTAGGCTGTTAACTATGAAATTAAAAAAATCTACTTCTAAATTTTAGTCCGAAAGCTTAAGAAAGGACCCTTGAGTCTCGGCTACTCTATTGAGATAACCTCTCTGCTTGTTATTTATGATCGTATTCTTATTTCAATTTCGGAAAGGATATTTTAAAACCTTCAGACCATTTAAACGAGCTTCTTGGACCTTTAAAAATATATAACTGAGTGCCTGCGGAGAAATTCTCTGACATTCTTCGACCTAAAGAATTTTTAGAATATACTCAAAGATTCTTTTCGGAAGGATAGTAAAAAAAATCTTCTAAAATGTTTTGAAACCTTTTCAAATCTTCCAAATTTTTTAAAATCTTTGAAAGCTGGTGAACTGTAACCTTTTCAAAATATAAACTATTATTTATTTAAATTACAAGAATGGTTTTTTTAATTTAATTTTGAATCGCGCGACAAGTGTGGATAACTAGCTCTCAGCTCTAACGCAAGCGCAGTATCTCAGGGTGCCAACATTGGCATCATTGGTGCAAACATTAGTTGTTGCATTATTTGCGCATAATGTTTGTGAGCGATTTTTGTTGTTTTGTTCCACTTTGATAAACATGAAACTTATAACTAGTCCATTGACAACTTTGAAAATTGCTTCCAGTGGTTTATAGCACGGTCGGTATTGCTCTAAAAGAGTAATTTAAAAAATTTTCATAATTCTAATTATTTAGGGACAGAGACACATTCTTCGAAATTTTTTTTTCAAAACTTCCGCCAGAACAAAGCAGAAACATGGACTTTATTAAGGTAAATGTCCCAATTTGGGCGAATATAAGGATTTGTTTGGCGTACTTTGCGAGTAAAAGTACTTTAAATCTTATAAATCGATAAAAGTTCCTAATACCGCATAGTTTGAACATTTTTCATTAATACTTTGTCTGCATATCGATACAAACAAACAATTTTTACTGAATAATAAAAAATATTACATGCTGTTCCAATGAACCTATTTGGGCGAATTAATTTTTCCTCTTACCCAGTTTGTGTGAATCAAATGTCTCAATTTAGGCGAGTGACGAGATGTTATATTTCCTACAGTATCGGGATATCGTGATTGATAAGAACTGACTCCTAATTTAATTTGTCATTAGGAATTTCAAAATTTAAACATAAACATTTTTTAGCATAATAAATCACGTGATTAAAAAAAAAAGAATATTTTTATCGTTTGCATTTTTAAATTAACTATCTCGTTGTTGTTGCAATCGTTTCCCGCACATTTTTATCAATTATTCAATACAAATGCATAAAAAACAGGCATTATACCAGGAGAAAGCTTTTAGAATTTAAATAGTGTTCTGTTTATCTTTAAAAAACTCCTAAATTTTATGTAACCTTGTTGTGTAAACATTCGCACAAATTCCTCCAACCGTTTTTTTCCGTCCATATTAAGACGGAAGGAAATATTCGAATTATTCATCAGCTTCAGTTATATTGAAGAACACATTCGAAAAACTTATAATTAATACTTACTTTTCAATCAAATATTCGCGCCACAAAAATTTTGGAGCGCTGTTGAAACGAAAAACTACGCAGACTGTCAACTCCCGAACCATGGACATAGGAAACAAGGGACTAGACATGTCATTGCGGGGTTGATGCAATGAGGGGGGAGGTCCGCCACCTTTTGATGTCCCGCGACAAACATGGAAGCGCCCACATGTTTATATTTTCATGCACAGTTTGTCGGCAAAAATGCTCGTGGGCATAATCAAGTGGCACATCGTAAGATGGCGGCTCTCCCCACTCATGGAATTCTCCCCCCCCCCCGTGGATTCAACCCCGCTCGATCAAGTTTTGATGGCATGCCTAGTCCCGTGTTTCCTTTCCTATGTCCATGCCCCAAACTAAAAAGCAGAGAGTAATGTTATGCTCGATCGGCCACAGATGGCGAAATGCGTGGCTATATAACGTTTAAAGAACACGAATACGTAATAAAATAACTATAAAACCTATAGCAAAAATATCTTTAATCTATTCTAGAATGTGAATTAACTATTACTGGTGTCATAAACTTTAAGATTACAACGGATTCACCTACAGTATGTGAGCATTCGCACAAACTGGGTCACTCGCCCAAAATGAGACATTTACCTGACTTCCTCTTTCATTTCCCAAGCTTTCAAAGCGACACCTCATTTTGTTTAGACCTAAGTTGGGAAAGAAAAACGGGGGACCAGGTTTTGTCACGTGCCCCTCTCGTCACATGGCCTTAAATTAAATTTTTTGTAAAATTTAAGTTGGTCTTTGTAATTCAATAAAAATAATCTGTTATTTATAGAATATATGTGTTATAATTGATTTTGCCAGAAATCAAAAGGTAGGAAATTCATATACAGTCTTGTGAATTTTTTCAATAATTATTTATTTAAATTACAAAAATAGTTTTCTAAATTAATTTTGAGTTGCGCGCCAATCACGGCTAACCAAACCGCGTCCCTAACGCAAGCGCAGTAGCACAGGGTGCCAACCCTGGCATCACTGTCATGGCATGATGTTGGATCATGGTATCAAGGTCCCGCTGCAAGAATACTCGATTTTGGACTGCAGTATGGAATGACAAAATCGTGAGTTGTGCGCATATTTAAAACAATTTTAATGGCATAGTTTTCGTAGTTTATATTTATGTTTCTTAAAGAAAATTGTTGGTTTTAAAGTTTGAGGCGCACGGATCGAAATATTTAACTCATATTTTCTCTATGAAAGTGGTAAATATAATAAAATTTTCCTAACCTCATAATACGATGTGTATTTAAAAACATTGCAGGCTGTGAATTGCAAATTAACTTTTAATATCCACAGTTTAATTATGTCTAAGTTATATTTGTCCATTTCTAATTATTTCAAATATCTGACTACGGAAAGTTCGAAGGTAATCGTCATAAATCGTCTAGTCAGCCGAATTTAATTTGTAAGTACGCGATTTAGGTATTTTCACTTCAATAACTAGGGAACTTCACTTCGGTGATTGCTGATTGGAAAACAATGGATCCAATCAGGGGGTGACACGATTTTCGCTTTCGCATTAAAGGCGTGAGTCAGTTTTGTGAAGAGCGGCGAGTCTTCAAATATTGGCTCCACCGCAGCGACGCCCGGTCTGCCCGTTGTCTGTTATTATTTTGCATGTAAAAACTTGTGAAATGTCATAACTCTATCGTCTTTTTGGCGTATTTGATGCATTTACAGATAAATATGTAATAAAAATGAATGGACATCGATGTATAGCTCCGAACTGTAAACTAGGGTACGACCACCTCATCTCTGGTACGACTGAGTCCGCTCAAGTGGTGTAAAAAAAGTTTCTTTATGCGTTCCAAAAATTGAGGTTGAAAGTTGACAACAAGCAATTAAGCGTGCTAAAAAGGATTTCATTGTGAAACCTGGATACATAGTGTGTGCAGATAACTTTTTAAAGGATCAGATCAGTTGGAAAAGGGAAGTTTTAGCTCCTGATGGAACGGTTATTGCGGTAATTATTACGATTTCTTTACACTGATGTCCTTTAACCTAAAATAATCGAGTGTGTCTGACGATTTCATGACAACCCTACCGAAAGAAACCTCTGATTTTTCTTTAGCGAAATAGCTTTGCCCATTTGAGCCTATAAACAAAGTCGATTTGAAACAAAATAGTCTCTGAGATAGTTTGAGAGATTGGGGTCCTTTTCAAGATCCTTTTAGTGGTCGTTTTAAGAGTGGTGCTACGGTAATATAATGTTCCTTTCGTATTCGTCACGTACCGGGTGGGCAGAGTTATTTACAGTAGTTGGTCGTGGATAATCCGCTCTCCCTTTTTAAATTTCTCTTCAAATTATTAACACTTTTTTTTAATTGATGAATTTTCTCATTATACTTATTTATAATTATAACTTATATACTGATATACAATTTTCTAGTTGAATTCAAAAATGTTGTCTTTTTTGACGCATCTCATTCCATTTGCTTGTTATTTATGATCGTATTCTTATTTCATTTTCGGAAAGGATATTTTAAAGCCTTCAGACCATTTAAACGAGCTTCCTGGACTTTTAAAAATATCTACCTGAGTGCCTGCGGAGAATTTCTCTGAGCTTCTTTGACCTAAAGAATTTTTAGTATATACTCGAAGATTCTTTTCGGCAGGGAAGATTGATTTTCATATTTTAATCGCTGAGTTTCAACATTTATGTACAATTACATTAATTTATTAATAAATTCAATTATTAAAGTAAATAAAAATTGTAACGGTATTATTTTTTGCAGTCATAATGGTATGATAATCCTAAATTCTGAAATGTCTAATAAAAAAGTCAGTCTTCAAACAATGATCAGGGCAGTTCGGAAATTGAGATGGCAAAACCCCTAGTTTTAATTTAGGTTTCTTTTACCATTATGACTGCAATAGAATAATTATTTTACAATTATAATATAGTTTAATGCTTGCATTTATAAATAAATAAATGTAATTGTAAATAAGTACCGAAACTCTCCGATAATTAAAAACTGTTGTTAATGTTATTTTTAGATTTTTCTTAAAGATAGTAAGGGTCTTACAATATTTTTAAAACTTCGAAAACTAATAAAACTATAATTTTACACACTATCAAAATAATCTAAAATTTCGGCAACAAAAAGACTATCTCAAAATTTAAAAATCAATGTACACACGAAACCGTCAGAGCCATTCGGTTGTTTTAAGTTAAAGGACATCGGTGTAAACAAAACGTAATATTTACCGTCATAACCGTTCAATCAGGAGCTAAAACTACCCTTTTCCAAATTATCTGTTCCTTTAATAAGTGATCTTCTCACACTGCCTGTCCAGGTTTAACAATAAAATCATTTTAATCACGGTTAATTACATGCTGCTAATGGTCAACCTCATTTTTAGGAACGGAGAAAAACATTTTACTCCGTTTGAACGGGTTGACTCGTACCCTGCTCGACAGTTCGGATCTATAAATCGATGTCTAGCCCTTATTTAATTCATATCTCCATATTTTAATCCGATTTTCAAATAAATACGCGACTGAATGTACAGTAAACTTAATAGCTTTCATACATATAATCTTCTCACTGTCTTGACGATTAATACAATATACTAAATATTAAAAATTATAATTTTTTGTGTATTTTTCTTATAATGTAATAATGCATTAGAATCATTCAAGTAATTAAAAATAGAAAAACTATTATTTATATTTAAATTTTAGAATTTTAAGTTTATTTTCTTTAAACGTTGAAGTGGTATTCTTTATATTCTACCAGTTTACTCTGCTTGAATATTAAAATCCTTAAAAAGACATTTCCGGTATTTTTATAGTCTATTTTTTAATCCTCGATATTTTTTTTTAATTCTAGAAACAGTCAATCTTGGCTTAATTCAACCTCACAGTTTTTAAAATATCTATAGATGTTCAAAATATTACAAAAACTGAGAAAAATACTACATCTCCCATGTTTCTTATCAGCTGTCATTCAAATATAGGGCTTGGCGCTAGTGGTAACAGTGTTTCATCTTCTGTCGTCCTTCACAAAACTGACTCAGTGCATTTGCATGGCGAATCACCCCCTTGATCCAATGCATGGGATGCGTTCCATTTTTGCCCTATTTTGCTAATATCTTCGTAAAAAAAAAGAAATGTTTTCTATATAATTGTATTTGAAAAATAGTTTTTATTTGTTAAGAACTATTTATTGACATAATAAAATGATAGTTATTGTTATTCATTACGAAGATAACACAAAATTAAAGTTTTCTCCCATGCGTTTGGTACATTGTTTTTCCCTCAGCATTCAACGAAGTGAATTTAGCTGACGATGAAGTGATAATGCCTAATTAGGTATTTTCACTTCAATCAGCTAACTTCACGTTTGTGAAAGCTGAGAGGTAAAGAACGAACCAAATACCTGAAACAAAACTTTATTCCTGTAATATCTTTGTAATCAATAAATATTATTATCATTTTACTATTTCATTAAATAGTAATTAACAAAATTAAAACTTTCTTAAATATAATTATATAGAGAAAATTAGTTTTTACGAAGATGTTAGCAAAATAGGTCAAAAGTGGACCGAATCGCATGCATTTGGTCCCTTGTTTTCCCATCAGGCTGATGAATGAAGTGAAAATACCCAATAAGGTATTTTCACTTCAGCCACCAGTCAGCTTCACTTCGTAGATGGCTGAGGGGAAAGCAAGGGACCAAATGCATGGGATTCAGTTCATTTTTGCCCTATTCTGCCAATATTTTTGTAAAAGCTAATTTTTTCTATATAAGTGTATTTGAAAAATAGTTTTCATTTTTTAATTACTATTTAATGAAACAATAAAATTATAATAATGATTAATAATTACAAAGATATTACAGAAATAAAGTTTTGTTCCATGCATTTGATCCATTGTTTCCTCCCTCAGCTTTTAACAAAGTGAAGTTAGCTATTGGTTGAAGTGAAAATACCTAATACGTGAAGATCGGGGATGTAAGCCACAGGACTGAACTGTTGCGTTTGCCTTAGGGCCGCGCACAGTGGTGTCAGAACGTGGATATCTTTGACGTTACATAACCTAAAACTACACAGAAATAGCTACTGCGCATGTCAGACATATCCGGTTTCTGACACCAATGGCTATGCACTGGTCGGCCGCAGTTGGCGCGGAATTGAAAATGGATATGAAAAACAATTCTTTTCATTAAAATCATTCATTATTAAAAATTCATGATAATGCATATAACCTAATTTACTTTTAATATCAGGCTAGAAAAAAATTGATAACACTAGTGTTAAAGTCGATTTATTATACTAACACAAATCAATCAAAATAAAAAATTAGATGTTTGGCAGGCTACTTGACAAAAGGCAGATTGGTAAACATTAGAAAAGAGTCTTGCTGCCGTTACATATACTTCCCCTTCAGTGAGTTTTATGAACAAAAATCTACAAATCAAACTTTTCTTTAAAATTTTGTACGATAAGTTTCAGGTTTTGGTGTTGATTCATTTTCAATTAGTATGGGAGATGATTTTAAATTAAGATATGTTTGCAGTTTAATAATTTTTTCTATGAAACTGCATTTATGAACTGCAATGTAGCTGAGTTTCATACACAAGTTTCAGTCCAGCGTTGGTTCGGTTGACATTTTAACGCTGTTTTTAAAGGTCGATGAAGTCGTTCGATTATCCAATTAGTTTGAGGATGATACATAGTAGCCTGTATAACATGGATTTTGACCATTGTTCGTAAGCCGAACAGAAGATTTCATTGAAATCAAGTTCCTCGATCAGTAGAAATGATTTCAGAACATCCGATACATGAAATCTAGCCGTGAACGAAAGCTTTGGTAACAGTTTCATAGAAAATATTAGGAATTTAAATCGCTGGAGGTATTTCAACACATATGGCATACCGTTGCTACTATTTAATGGTCCCACAAGGTTGATGTGTACTTGGCGGAATCTTACTTCTAGAATAGAGTATTCTAACATGAAGTTACACTCGGTCGGTAACGTCAAAATCTATATGGCTATGCCACTTGGTGGACTGTAAAGCATTGTTTAGATAGGAGTTTAGCTAAAATTATTTTTTGGAGACGAAAGTAAGTCAAAAATCGTGATAAAGCTTTGTTTTTAAAATAGAAAAGCCATTTCTTTAATTATTGATGGCAAATTGGAAAGTGTGCGATTAGGCAATCCATTGCGAAAAATTATAATGTGTCGTAATTGAGGTTATAACCTCAATTGCCGGCGAGTTATAAGTCATAAGTCTTTTCCATTTGTTGAGAAGGGATTTTTCATTGAAAATGCCTCAAAATTACGTCGTGGTAGGTTGCAAGAGTCTTTTCGGCAATGTAGGATTATCGTTTTTTCGATTTTCGGCTTTGGCTGGACAAAATAAATTGAATGAGTTGAAAATCATTGTTGACGAGAGACGAAGTGCTTGGATAATAGCTTTAAAAGGTGATTTCTCTAAAAGTGAACTGAAAAATGGACGAATTTGTTCTAAACATTTTACTTCCGGTAAGTTCGAAACTTTATTATAATAGAGCATGTTGTGACATAGAGATTTTCAAGTATAAAAGACGTTAAGCCAGTGAGCGCTGTACTCGTAAATTGTGAAGTTTCTGTCATTAAATTTGTATTCTTGTAGAAGTTAGACACTTCGTAAGAAGTAAAATATTTCAATATTCAAAGCATAAATTATTAATACAAAAGTAAGATTACCTTCTACAATTTTTGAAGGAGTGGTCAGTCATAAATGACGCTTTAAAAGTTTTTAGTTCAACCTGTGTTGTTTTTGGCAGTTTATATATTAAATAAATTGGTTTACATACATTTTTTGCGTATATAAATGCAATATTAATTTTCGAGCCAGCGAATGCATGTATATCTAAAATAATGTTTACGTATATCTTAATTTTCTTATATCTTTAATCTAAAAAAAAAATAACAGTATTTTTAGGGCATAAAATAAATTGTAGGACGACCTGCTCATCATAAAGACAGAAACCATCCTGCTTGGGCACCATATCAAAATTTGGGTTATAATATTGGTTGTGCAATTAAAAGAACTTCTGATTTAGAAAGATACGAAAGAGTAAAAAGGAGGGTACGTATTGCATACAATTTTTTTTTAGAATATCGTGATGGAAATTGAAAATTATATGTAAGTTTAAAACTATATTCTTCTGCAATAACATTAATGAAAATATCCGAAAGTACATTTTTTAAAGCCACATAAATTTAAAAAGAATAATGTTCCTTAAGAAACTGTAAAAAAAAACGAATACTGAAGAAATATGTTTTCAAACGACATTGTAAAACGGCTCGGTAGAGACAGATATATTACAATTTAAAAAAGAAGGGATACCACCCAATCACCAGTCTCTCTCACTTGTTTAGTATTTATACTACCAGAGTCCAATATGTTTCGAGGCCTTTTAGGCGTTCTTTTCAGGAAAATTGTAATAGAAAACTTGTTGGGAATATTTATATGTTATGCTAATATTAATTAAAAAGCAGAATTGAATTTGAAGTTAATTATTAAGGAATTATTAACTCTATTTACACTTTTATCTTTAATATTGCCAAGAATTGATTGTATCTTTAAAAAAATTAATAAAATTTAAAAATTTAATGGAAATCTCAACCAAGCAATCTTGACAGTTCATTTGAGAGTTGATTGGTTTTAAATATCTGATGGAATCAACATAAAGAAAGCTTGAATTTAAAACTATAATAAAAACTGATCTTTTTGTAATTTTTCCCCCTTAAATCCAATAAAAGATGTTACTTCTTCTTTTCTTTTATTATTCTTAATAACATTGAATAAAATTAAAAAATTCTAATTCAGAATATACTTACTGCTGTTAAAATACGATTTTCTGGTTCAAATAACGCATGCTGAGACAGAGACAAGAGTTTATACGCTTAATTTGAAAAAAATTAATATTTAGCATATTTATTAAATACATTTCTCAACAATTTAATGTCTATAATTTCAGTGATGATTAATTTCTTACAGACTTTTGATGCCTTTCAAGTCATCATAGAGAAAGAAATTGCAGACGCAGAGTTTGATGACAAACATGTTACCTAACATAAGAATCGAAACCAATGAAATAGTTTCCCTAGATGAAAGAGTTGATGAGAAAGATCAGACATATTTATTGGCCGTTGCAGATATTGTAAATTTGCACACACATGAAAGTCACGAGAATATTCCTCGCACCAAAGAAGCAGGAACAACTTTTGAATGGCAAGATTTTAAAGAAGCCTTGTATATTAGTACATCTGTTTCAACTAATCGAACTTCGTTACAGTTCCACGAATTCCCCCCTAATTCACATGCGAAGTAAGCTAAATGTACTTAGTTTATCCGAAGCTGCGTCTAAGGACAACGATGATAGGACTAAGTATTTAACTGGCCTTCATAGTTCCAACACCCTTTTCCTTATCCACACTTTGACTGATCCGTATTTGCTAACTCATAGCAATAGACAACTCTCCACCTTCCAACAACTTATCCTGACCCTCATGAAATTGATATTTGACCTAGATTTTAAATACTTAGCGGACAGGTAGTGATTCGTAGGTATTTCACAATATAAATTTTTACAATGTCTATAATATGAATGCATTTCTGTTGAGTGACTAGGTTTGACGTTCATCCCAGTACGGCTTCCAGTTACTTTTACAGAAGCTTAGATTTATTGTATGAGATTTTCGAAGGACTAGTTTATTGTCCAACTAGGGAGACGTTGAAAAAAACGATGCCATCGATCTTTAAGGAGAGTTTTTTTGGTGACAAAGTAGCTGTAATTATTGATTGTTTCGAGATTTATATGGAAAGTCCTTCAAATTTGTACACTGCTGCACAGTGTTGGTCCAGTTACAAACGCCATAAAACTGTGAAAGTTCTCATTGGTATCACGCCTCAAGGAACAATTTCGTTTATATCAAAAGTTTATGGTGATCGCATTAGCGATAAAGGAATTACTGAAGACTGTGGACTTTTAGATCTGTTGTCACCATTCGACGTCGTATTGGCAGATAGAGGTTTTCGAATTGAAGATTCGCTTAAAAAATACAAGCAGAACTAAAAATTCCTGCCTTTATTAAAGGTAAAATCATTATATTATTTTTAAATATAATATAAACTTTTTTTTAATTTCAGGGAAATCACAGCTACATCCGGTAGAACTTGAAGGAACAATGCAAATCGCTCATGTCAGAATTCACGTAGAGCGTGTCATTGGTTCTCTAGGGCAAAAATACAGAATTTTGGCTGGAACATTGTCCATTAAAATGTTAGCAACAGCCCAAGGGAGAATGAAAGAAGTTGACAAAGTTCTTCGTGTTTGTGTCGCTTTGTACAACTTAAATCCTCCTATTGTGTCTTGAGCATGGCATGCAATTAATTTTGTTGAATACTGTTTGTATTATTAATTTGAGCACTATTATTTTTTCATATTTTAAATATTTAACCTTAATATTTTATATTCTTTCTTGCAACTAATTTCCCTTGTCCCTAAAAAAGGCGAAACGTGATTTTTTAATAAAAATAAATAGGTGAGAAATAGGTTCCAAACAAGTTTCAGGGTTTTCATAAGATTTCAAGACATTTTTAGTCCGTGGGTAATGAGATTTAGAGGATTTTAAAATATTGCAAATGATTTTAAGTAGGCTCATTAAATTTCTGAAGAATTCAAAGTGAAGTAATTCTAAAAGAATGCAGAAAAATTGAATGATTTTAAAGAAATTTGAAGTGACTTTAGGGATTTCCAAGATTTTTTTCTATAATTCAAAAAGGAATAAGGATTTGAAATTTATTTTATAAGACTTGAAAACAGTTTCAATGATTTTAAAGAATGTAAAGCGAGTCATTAAAAAGTTATCCAAAATGATTTAAATGAATTTGAATATTTCAAGGGGTTACAAAAAATTAAAAGATTTTCAAGAGATTTTTAAGAAATTTAAATGATTTTAAGAGATTGTACTTAATTTTAGTCAATTTCGGTGAATTTCAGAAGTTTTAAAATGATTTAAAAGAAATTAAAGGGATTTTTAAAAAATCGGAGTAGTTTCAGGATTTTCAAAATTCTTACAGGATTTTTAAGAATTCAAGTGTTTTTTGGAAATTATTAGGGAGTTGACGGGATTTTAAAGTTTCTTTTTAAAGGATTTTTAAATAATTCAATAGATTTTAATACATTCAACAAATGTTGGAAGCATTACATAAAAATATTTTCATTCACTATCCGGAAAAGTTTGTTAAAACCGGAAATGACTGAATTATCATATAATTCAAAAGATTTAACTTGATCAATTGTGAAAAGTTGAAGAGATGGTGATGAATTCTGAAAATAGATGGAAAAATGGGAATAAGTGACGATCCATAATGATTGTAATATAAGAATGTCTTAAATGTTTTTAACAAGTAATAAAATGGAATGCACTTCCCGTCTTAAAAATATAATCAAAGACTATTCCCGGATTTCCTTGGATCACACATCAGACACCCTCGGGTTATTTATTATGTGAGCAGAGCACGTTTTGCAGAATCAGAACATATTAGGAACATCGGCTAGTTTGACGCAGGATAAATGAAACCAGACAATAGGGCAACTAACATTTCCACATTGAATCATTTCTTGTCCATTCTCAGGTTAATTACAGTCACACCAAAGTTGTACCTCAAAGGCTACGTCGTTTATTTGTTGTGTGTACCATCTTCCTAATAATTCTGGAAGGATAACCTTTCGATGAAATTGTAAGGCTTTTTCTAATTTTTCCTTACAGAATACATCGTCATAAACGATTCTTTCGATGTACAAAAATTGTTTCGACCACACAATAAATTCACAATACGCAAGTTTTGTTACGCACATTTGTAAAATAACTTGACTGTAGTAACTGTGCGACTTGACAAACTGTATTTATTACCATCTCTGATCAAACACGATCCTTTCTTGTCCACAAATTTGTCCAGAGTGTCATTTACATCTTTTAATACAAATGGGCACTTTATTTCTATACAGCCCGAACCACGGCAATCGCATGTTACCAAGCCGTCAGGAGTGGCTCCTACCTCCGGAGTCTCTAAGGATATGATAAAACCTGTTTCCTTAATTTCCACGTTATCATGACGTGTTTTCATGAATTTCTCTTATTCGTTTCTGGCAATACTTTCATGAGTTTTCCCATACTTAATTGGTTCTGGTTTTTTTCGCTTCCGCACAATTGCTCTTCTTTTGTGACTGTTAGATCAACGTCTACATTTCGAAGGTCATGCAATGAAATGGACTCAAATTCTTCCCTGTACTGACTAAGTAAGCTCATTGGCATATTACCAAAATCTTCAACTATTCTGGCTGAAGCAAATGGTTCTATGATGTTTAAAATGGCAGCGGTTGGATTTACGTCATCTAATTTTTGTAAAAAGTCCAATAGTGCATTACCTTTTAAAGCAGGGACAGAATCTGGGCCACCTGGAATAAACAAATAACTGTTTCCATATAAATTAGATATGA
>NC_046663.1:136618163-136634775 GCF_010883055.1 Belonocnema kinseyi
TGCTCGGCGATTTTCTTCTTTCGAAAAAAATGGAGCAAAGAGTTTGCATTAAATTTTGTGTGAAAAGTGGAATCCAGTGCTCTAAAACTCTTGAAATGTTGACAGTTGCATACCGTGAGTCTATTCTGAGTAAGAAAAATGTGTATAAGTGGTACAAGCTGTTCGAAGAAGGCCGAGGGGATGTCGAACACGAACCTCGCCCTGGACGTCCCAGCACGTCAACAACAGATGAAAACGTTCAAGCAGTGGAAGAAATGGTGTTGAAAAATCGCCGAATTACCATCAGAGAAGTTGCTGAATATGTTGGCATATCGGTTGGCTCATGTCATGCTATCTTTTCGGACGTTTTGGGCATGAGACGTGTGTCAGCGAAATTTGTTCCAAAACTACTTAATTTTAATCAAAACATCCATCGCATGACCATCGCTCAGGAGATGTTGAATGAAGTCAATAATGATCCTGATTTTCTCAAAAGGGTCATAACTGGGGTTTAAAAAAAATTACTTCTGTTAAAGAAGATTTTCTTGATGCTAAGAAGTAGGATTGAAGTAAATGAATTTACTTGGTGTTATGTATTATTTTTTTCAGTGTATAATAAGTCAATATGAATTGAGAATAAAATTCTCGGTTACAGTAGTTTAAAATTGATAACTTAACTTTAATTGAAATGTTTACTGAAATGGGCTTTCTTTTCGCTATAAATAAATATATATTTAGCTATGAATTAGCAAAATATATTTAATCAATAATTGCAAGAAAGACCTAAAGGCTTCAACCCCTGTGAACGATACAAAACATTTTCTTCTCTTTACTTCTTTCATATCGTGCATTGTTTTTCTTAAAATGTTCATTTTCGTTTTTTTTATATTGTGAGTCATTTTTATACTATGAAATGTATAACCATGAATGAAAATGTGTGTATGCATGTGGTACGTGTGAAACATTCCTTCTTAAGTCTAAAATCGCAGCTCGATCAGTAAAGACCTGCCATCCAACTGTCTTGAATAAAGTTAATGGTTTCGAATTTAATAAAGGTTTATTTCTTCTAACCATTTATCCAAGAAAATGTTATCAAAAATTTTGAAAATGCTCTAACTTTTTAAATATTTATCAAAAATAGCTGGCTAACTAACTTGTCCTCTTATTTTAGGGCTTAAAAAGTGTTACAAAATCAGTCCAATCACACAAGGTACGAAGAAAAGGAATTTGCAAAAAATGTTAACACAAAAAAGGGCTACAAATTTGACATTAATTATTTTCTGATAGGAAGCGTAGTTTTTTTTAATGTTAAAAAATAAAATTAAAAAAATTTTTCTTTGAGAAAAACGACGCAAGGTACGAAAAAAGCCCAGTTTTTAAAAGATTTTAAGGGTTTTCCAGGTAACTCAATGTTTTTAATGGTGTTTAACGAGATTATGTATGATATCCATGGAATAGGAAGGATTTCAAGGAATTTAAAGATTGATAATTCAAAGTCTTACAATCTCAAAGATAAAAAAGGTTTAATTTTGAAAATATAGAATTACAGCTTATTAAATTTTTAGGATGTCTATTTAAGTAAGATGCATAAATAAAAGTGATTAAATTTAAGTAATTTTGAAAATGATAAGTCAACTCAGTGAGTACAAAATTTCAGATCATACGACGTCTTTAAGATATCGTAGACACCTTAACGACATGGGCATAGGATTCCGTACAGTTGTCCTAAAGACGTCGCTAAATTTTGTGCCTATTGGGAATGTTTCATTTCTTAATTTTCAAAATTTAATTAATTTCGAATATAAATCACCAAAATTGAAGAATTTTATATTCTATAACCCAAAAATTCCATCACTTTTAATTCAAAATTGAAAAACCTTTACCTTTACTTTTACCAAGTTGCACAATTTCTAAGTTTCAATTTTACCTTTCTAATTTTACCGTTCTCAAATTAATATTACCGATTCTGAACTCTATCTCAACTTATCTTTGAATAGCGTCTAGTTTTAATTCTTTCTAATTGCTCCCTAACGATACTAAAGCACAATATGTACATCTATTAATATTTATAAGCCTAAGTTATCTTCTATAAACTATAACTAAACATTTTTCGTTTTAAGAATTTTAAATTTAGCGGAAATCGTCAGCTGCCGCTATCTGTGGCAGCACTTTCAGTCATAGAAACGTTATGACATATATCATAACAAAATAAACACAAGAATAAACTAACAAAATGCTTCTTGATCCAAGTAAATTCATATACTAATTTTCCTTCAAATAATTATTAATTTGAAACGAATGTCAGATTTACTTCGAAGACACCTATGTTGTCAAGATAGAAGCACATCAGTTTTCTAGATAGAAGAACTGTAGACGTGATACAATAGACATTGCACACATACTATAAAAATAAACATATTGGTCTAAATTAATTTGGTTCTTACTGCATAAGTATCTTATTAAATATGAACATCCACAAGTTTACACGGTATGAAGTTGGTTCTCTTCGCCGCTAATAGATTCTGTTCGCAGCATGAAGTTGGTTCGTAGTGATAACTCTTTTTCATGATTTTATTTTGAGATACAATTATTTTGAAATTCAATAATATTGATAAAATTGAAAATATTGTTGCAAATAATTAATTTTTATTCTGCAAATGTAGAGAGAAATGTGCAACTTTGATGAACTATTAACTTTAGGCTGACAAGCATATCAAATCACTCATAAAACTATTAAAAAATTATTTTATTGCGTTGGTAAGTTTTTGTTGGTAAGAATTAAATTTTTTTAAATAGATGTGAAAAAAAGTGTTTTAAATTTTGAAATAATTATGCAAGACTCAAAAGTCATTTCATTCCTAAAATTATTAAAATTCTATAAATGTACTGCGTCTATAATTTTTTCGCTGATAATTTGAATTTATTAATTTACTTAAAATTAAACAAGTGAGATCCTGGTGGTGGGGCCAGGGTTTGAGCGAAGAGGCTAGGGAGATGT
Organism: Belonocnema kinseyi; assembly: GCF_010883055.1. Lineage (NCBI taxonomy): Eukaryota > Metazoa > Arthropoda > Insecta > Hymenoptera > Cynipidae > Belonocnema > Belonocnema kinseyi. The sequence continues at coordinate 136,621,141 of NC_046663.1, forward strand.
ACCTTGGGCTGAAGCCCGGGGAGATCTGACTGAATTAATTATTCCTTATTTATTACTTCGTAATTTTAGTGATTTTATTTCAGTAACCTTGTCGGAAATAAACAAAAAATTAATTTTAAAACTCGACAGAGAGGATATTAATCATTGGTACAAACAAAAATGATTTATTGCTCTGATTTCAGAATTCATAACCTCTTTTTGATTAAAATCGAATTTTTTGAATGTTTCACTCCAAAATCTTATTTTAGGATCACGGAAATTCTATTTGAGCATTTCTCAATCATTATTTATTATAAATATTAAATCTGAATATTTATATAATTTAAAATCAGCGCGCAAACAGTGACTAATAGGGTTGTCGGCGCGACGCAAGCGCATTTCAAAAAGTTCCCAAGATTGGGGACACTGGATCTGATTTTGTAAAAGAAATACTAAAAAGGGGTGGGGATGAGGGGGTCATGACTATCGCCCCCTCTTGTGAGATCCAATGCACGGGAGTGGGCGGCTGGCACGGTTCGCGCACTCACGATTAATGATCTCCCCGAAGAATGATCGGACTGGAAGAAGTTGTGCTTTATCCGTTTGGGCATTATTACACAATCTGAGATAAATATGCCATGCCTTGAATTTAAAGTGACGTTTATTATATTTGGAAAAAAGCCCGCAAGCGGGAAAATCCACGAGATCTGATAATTTATTTGATGAAAGAAAAGTAAAGTAAAGTAGTGACGAAGAGTGGAAAAGGGGTAGAGGGGTCAAAAATGAAAGTTGCTGGTTGAATTATTTCATGAAAAAATCTTTTGGCATTGCGTGTTTGCGGAGATGATCAAAATTATATTTCCCTAGAGAAGAAATATGTTCAAAAGGTGATAATGATGTAGATTTATGAAATTTAGTGGCGGTTTCTTTAATATACTCTGATATGTATGGTAATTGAAATTCTCTGTGAAGGACAGAGTTCTTAGTATCGGTCGGATAAACATTTTGTAAATTAGGATTTCCTATTCACGTTTTAGGCTAGAATGTCTGTTAATAATAGGATTTAATCGAGAGATAACTCCGAGAGCGTTCCCTTTAGTTTCCTGGATATGTTGCTTCCAGTTAAGAAGCTCGTGTAGTTTACCCCCGAGGTATTTCACGGAGGTTTTCCATTCTATTGGTTCATTAAAAATTTTAGGTGGTCTATTTTAGCTGTTCTTCGGACTGAGAAAAGAATTGATTCAGATTTTGTTACGTTTATTTTTATTTTCCAGAGTTTAGCCCATGCTTCAATGACTTCAAGAGCTTTGTTAACTAATTTTAAGATTTTTGGAACTGACCAGGATGAAGTGAATAATGAGGTGTCATCTGCATATAATCTGATTGAAACTTCAGAGACCTCAGGGATGTCGTTTACGTAGATAATGAAGAATACTGGTCCTAAAATGCTCCCTTGGGGAACACCCGCTCGGCTGGTTTTCTTTGTTGAAAGTGTCTGGCCTATTTTGACTGAGAATTTTCTGTTGAAAAGATAAGAATGTATGAAATGGATAAGCCCTCTTGGAAAGTTGTAATTTATTAGCTTTCTGAGCAGTCCAACATGCCAGACATTATCAAAAGCTTTTTCTGCATCGAGGAAAACAGCTCCAGTATGTTTTCTTCAATTGAAATTTAAGCTAATTGCTTCGGTGAGCTTGAGCATCATATGCTGTGTAGAGTGAACTTTTCTGAAACCGTATTTTAGTCGTATTTTTCTGAAACCGATAGTTTACGCGAGTGAGTATTATTTTTTCAAAAATTTTACTTATTGTATTAAGTAGACTAATGGGCATGTAGCTGGTAAGATGATGTGGATCCTTGCCTTTTTCTTGAAAAACTAAAATGTGAGCTATTTTCCAAGATTCAGGAAAGTAGCTTAGTTGTAAACAGGCATTTAAGATAAGAGCAAGGAGTGTTAGGCATGAGATAGGAAGTTTTTTGAGGACTAAATTTGAAATTGAATGAGGGCCGGAAGATTGGTTATTTTTAGTATTTTTAATTTGTTCGTATTTTTTGAGGGGAGGAATATTTTATCGCGGCATTGTTAATTCTTTAGTCATACGATATATAGAGTTATCTTTAATTTGAAGTTTACCGACTTCTGTGTTTCAATGTTTACATCTGTGCTTTTGAAATTTAGTTGCTATTGTTTTACGCAAGTGATTGTGTTTTTGAGAATGCAGCTATTAGTTTTCAATGGGTTTGGCAGAGTTTATTACGGATATCGATAAGGTCTTCAATCTCGGGGCTGAGACGTGGATCGTATTTGTTAACCGTAGACAGAGGGACCGAAGAGTGAATTGCAGCTTTTATGCTAAAGGTGTGGCTTCGTCGATTTGAGTAGAGTTTGTTAGCGTGGGTTCAAAATTAACTTGAGTTTCTAGAGTGGAATTGAATGTTTCCCAGTTCGCCTGTGCGAAGTTATAGCGAGGTGTGACCGGGGCCTTTTCACAATTAGTGTAAAGGCTAAAGAGAACTGGTCGATGGTCTGAGTCAAGCTCATCTATAGTAAAAATGTCGTGGTTGTAAAAGTTATTTGCGGAAATGGCAAAATCGATAAGGTCAGATTTATGTTTTTTATTGTGGTGGAAAAAGGTATGAGATTCGGGTGCTGAAACGGAGAGATTCCTGTCATTTATGAATTCGAATAAGTTTTCCGATTCTGTTGGTTATTCTGCTATTCCAGGCTAAATGTTTGGCATTTAGCTCACCTGCAGCAATTACCGAGGGAGCAAGTTTGAATATTTTTTTGTAATCATTTTTTACAAATTCTGAAAAGGGAGACTGGTAGAGCGTGACAATAGCACATGATTTTCAGTGAATTCGTATTTATTTGTACAGCAGTTGCTTCGAGTGTTTTTAGTTCAGGGATTATAATAATTCGAGATAATTCGAGTCTTTTATTTATGATACTCTGCGAGTTCCAGAAAATGATTTTTAGAATGTTCAGCCATGTTCATTTTACCCCCCCCCCCCATTATGTCGGTGGCTAAGGTTGTGGCTCCTTTTATAAGGTTGGTTAAGGGCATGTGACACAGCTAAATACCTATATTACCGATCACAGTTTTTCAGTTCACTGAATGTTCTTTTGAACTTAAGAACTTTTTTTTTGAATAAAATATCGAGCTGAAACTTTGGGAAATGTATTAAAGTATAATAAAGTACATTCAGGTACTGCATTTTGGCAGGAACTTCACTGAAAATTATTTCATCTTTTTTCTGAACCTCAACATTTTTTGAACGTTCGAACTTTTTTTATACATAAAATATCGGTCTCAAACTTTGAGAAATGCAAGAACCGAAAGAAAACTACGTTAAAGTACAAAGTTTAATAATAAAAGATGTAAAAAAAATATTTCAACAATCAATTCCAACGGCATCAGCCGGTAACGTTGTACACGAAAATACGAACTCTCGAGAGCCTCGTCTAGTGGCCACCAGGTTTCGTATTTTCGTGTACAACGTTACCGGCTGATACCGTTGGAATTGATTGTTGAAATATTTTTTTTTACATCTTTTATTATTAAACTTAGTACTTTAACGTACTTTTCTTTCGGCTCTTGCATTTCTCAAAGTTTGAGACCGATATTATATGTATAAAAAAAGTTCGAACGTTCAAAAAATGTTGAGGTCAGAAAAAAGATAAAATAATTTTCAGTGAAGTTCCTACCAAAATGCAGTACCTGAACGTACTTTATTGCACTCTAAAACATTTCCCAAAGTTTCAGCTCAATATTTTATTTACAAAAAAAGTTCTTAGGTTCAAAAAAACATTCAGTGAACTGAAAAACTGTCGTCGATAATATAGGTATTTAGCTGTGTCACATGCCCTTAAGTTGACTTTAATTACTCTGCGGTGGTATGTGTCTGGCGGAAGGTGAAAGACCTTGAGGAGTACCTTCGTTAGGTACACTCTGAGGTGCGGGTAGGTTGCTGTTAGGAGCTTACTTTAGGTTATTTTTGGTTTTAGTATTTTTGATTGGTTTTTTAGAGGCTTTTTGAAAGGCAGGGCATCCTCTATAGTTTTCTGGGTGATTTTCAGCACAGTTAAGGCAAGTGGCCGGAGCCTGTGCATCTTTTTTGCAGCTGGAGCTGCTATGCGAAGCCCTACATTTCACACAGCGTGGAATAGCATGACGCATGTCAGAAACATGATGGAATCTCTGGTAATTGAAGCACAGAACTTTCTTTAGGCTTAACGTACGGCTTCACTTTTATTTTGATAAAAGCGAGCGACTGTAGTTTTAGCAAATCTTTTGCCTGTGGTTTCTAAATACTACTTTAATAGGGGGTGAAATTATGTTTTTATATAGGTAATACTGGAAACCTTTCTTCTCGATGTTGCTGATGATAGAGTGATAGTCCTCTATGCAGGAAACGCGAACAGAATATACATCTGACCCAAGGTTATACACAATGGGTTTGTATTTGATTGTATTTTTTATAATATTGTGGAGCACTCAGTAGGGGTGGTTTAATTCGTCAACGATGACGTCAATAGGAGGTATTTTTCCCGGTGCAGCAGATGTGTTAGCTGCGTTAGTATTTTTAATATTAGTTTCTTCAATGGCTGTGGTTCTATTCGATAGTGGTTTCCTTACAACTGACGTTCTTGCCATCTTACTGCTTCCATTGAGGGAAGTGATTATATTGTGGTCACTGCAGGTACTGGTGGAGGCGTCATCTGCCTGCTTGACGAGTTTCCGTTTCTTGCTCCTGGACGTGACTTCAGAGAAGTTGCTCACATCGTCGTAATCCATTCTACTACTTGCTGCTGGGCAGAGTGCTAGGTTAGAGCTTTGTGACATTTGTGTCACAGAGCGAAAATTTGTTAACAGATCAATTTGATGTGCCTGATAGACCAGAACCTATCGATCTATCATGAGCATCAATCAATTTAACAAATTTAAAATCAAGAGCTACGTATTCTATACAGAGGTGTCGAGAATCTGCTGAGGCTTGCGATAAAGAAAGGGGGCTTACTTTTAATATTCTGACTTCTGGGTCTCGCGGACCGTAGTTTTATGGGCTTCGCTTCAGCGGCGGCACACCATTCACGATGTAGCGAGTGGGTGTTCACTAGCTTACGCTGTGGGTGGCAATAAATACTTCAACATTTTTACAGGGATGCTTGACATGGAATTTATTCTAAGGCAAATGATAGGTGGGATTAGGATGCCCAGGCAACGAAAGAAAGCATCATGGAAAAATGGAGAAATTCAACTTTCAATACTTGAGCGCCCCTAATTTACATTAGTACAATATTGTAGGCTTTCAATATTTTCAACTAAAAGCTTGCATTAATCAATTTTCTGATGTTAATTTTTGTCGAAGGGAAATAGTCGTGCATCTTCCAGTTAATAGTCAAACATTTAAAAATGCAAAAATCCAAATTGTAAAGTTCCAAATTTTAATGCAGGAACACTATAGCATAGGCTATATAGTTTTTAAAATGTTAAATTCACAGCTTTTAAACTCTAAAAATTAAAAATTGTAATTCTTTTGTTCAAAAATTAAGAGTTTTAATATTTAGAAGAATGAAAATTTAGCGGATTCAAAATGAAACATTTAAAATGATTAATTGAATACTGGTATATATGCAAAATGTAACTGTTTCACTGAATAATAAAGTCAATTTTAAATCCTGCGAAATTTGAAAATTCCGAAATAGGATTGAACATTGAACATTTTTAAAGCAGCTTCCGAATTTGTCAAGCCTCTTGCCAAATTAATCTATGAAGAACAGAAACTGGTCGATGGAAAATAATGGAATCAGAGAAAGTGTAAGGCTTCGCGTGAGGGTACGCTAGGGAGGCAGGAGTTGGTCCAGGAGCACAGCCCCTGGTTAAAATTACTGTTAAAAATTTTTGAGAATAAAAAATTCATAAAAATAGATTTAAATTACTAAAAAATTTTATTTCTTATTTGAAAAATACTTTAAATAAGTTTCATACAATTTAGAATTTTATTGAAATTTCAAAATTTATATTAGAGATAAATGTAAAAAATTAAAGTTTCTTCTTCCAATAAGTTTAACATGAAATAAAAAAAGAGTTTTGTAAACTGTTCAGTTTGGTTGATTTTTTGAATCATGTTAAATGTCACTGAATAATTATGAAAGTTAAACAACAGATTTGTGTCCAAGTTGATTATTTTTGACAGACTTACCATACTTGAGCCACTGTCCGAAATCGAATTAATATTACATTGGTCACTTTTTTCATCTGACGATTTTTAAGTTATCGGTACTGGTGCTATTGGTTCAGTTTGGGTGAAAGGCGTTGATGTTAGGTGATTATAATCATTCGTATTAATTTTCATGCGCTTTGGTAGTGGCGCTTTTGGTTCAGATTCTATAGTAGAATCTGTTGCAGGTGGAAGAAAACCTTGGTGATTGGGTTCATGTTGTGATATCACAGGTGCCGATGATTTTGAAGTAATAGAGCTAAATATTTGTGTGCCTATTTTCTTTTTATTAATTAAAGCATTTTCAATGTAACCCTCGGCGACTGAATTAGATATCCACCCTCCATGGCGCTTCCGTGTTGTGATGTCTGCTCCACCGTCAACAAGTAAAGTCGCCGAGAGTCATCTTCTAGAGTCATTGCAGTCAACTCTTCTCGTCTACATGCACCAGCAATTTCAATTGCGAGAGCTGCCTAGAAAAGTTTAATAACATACCCGAGGTCGATATGTGTGCGTGTAAATTTGTTGAAAAATAATCGGGGGCCTGTCAATCACGGGCATAAAAAATCCGCACTTTCTGCAGCAGCGTGTCGCCCGCGGTAATGTAAACAAATCGGAAAATTTCAGGTTTATTCGCATTCCAGCACCGAGCTGGCCGCGCGCAAGATCCAAAAAGACAAAAGAACGCAAGTGCCGGCAACAAGCGGTTCGGCGGCTTGATCACGTTGTTTCATTTTCTGGACGTCTCTCGCGTACAACTCAGTGCCACGACATGGCCAAGCTGGGGGCGACACACAACAAAACACCACAGGTAATGAACTCCTGAATGATCCTCAGCGTCTACTCGCGGTGAATAGCATCGCGGTGAATAGGATCGCTCTCTCGCACGATTGAAATTTGAACCGGCAAAGTATATCAGATTATGTCAGATGAGATCAGATTACATGAGGTTATATTATATCAGATTGGGATCTGAAGTTTTGGGAGCAATAGTGCCGCGAACTCGCGAAACCAAGTAGACTTTTTAAGATGTATTTTAATTTGTAATTAAAATCGATTATGTTATTGTTTTTTTATAGTTTAACCTTTAGAGGACGGGGGTGGTCGAAATATCGACCAACCAATGCACACTAACTATTTGATGTTTTCGGGCAAAATTTGTTGCGAGAAAATAGTGAGAAACATCCTGCAGACTTTCTGACCTTGATAATCGTCATTCCAAGGTCAAAAAATTTTTTAGTACTAAAAACTCGGTTTATACATTTATCTAGATTGCGCTCAGTACCTTGAAATCTCGATTTTCAAGGTCACGTCTGCGTTCAGGATTTTTTTTCATCATTTTTTTCTTACTCAGCGCCTCAAGAAGCATGGGTATGCCAACCATAACGCTAAGATATAGAAAAATGACCTTGAGATGGTGATTTTCAAGATCAAGGGTTCCTTCAGAATTTCTTTCACTATTTTTTTCACACTCAGCGCATCAAAAAATATGGGTATACCAAACTATAACGCTGAAATATCATAAAAAGTTTTTTTTTTATATTGGACTTTACGTTGCGGACGAAAGTGGTCGATATATCGACCACTTGTCAGGTCGGGGACTTGAAATGTGTTTTCTGTTGAAATTATGCATACATTTTTGATCAAATGAATACTCGATTTGAACGGAAAATTTCCCGTCTTCTAAAGGTTAAAGCGATTAGTGACAATTAGTGTTAAAGCTGTTTTTTGTGAAGGAAGCTCTTATTTTACTATTTCATGTAATTTTTATTACATTATAAGATGTGATGAGTTTTAATTGTTGCATCCTGCAAGAATTTTAATTTAAAATATTAAAAAACTATGAAATGTAAACGATCAGAAATGAAATACGAATTCTAGCCTAACTTGTAGGTTATAATTTTATAGATAAAGGATATTTCATTTATAAATAGATGCAAATTTGTTTTCAGTTCCTGTATAAGTTTAACATTCTACATGAAGCATTTCATTTCTATTAATTCTTAATTATTTTTATATAATAATAATTTCAAACTATGCAAAATAATGAAAAAGTTGTTTTTGAGCAGAAATTAAAATGAATTTTAAAAAATTTGCCTGGCTTCGCGAGTTCACATGGTGGCTTAAATATGTATGTATTATTCGATTTACCTTCATTACCAAAGACTGATGATTCGGAGCATCACTGCAAAATTTGGAAACTTGAGCCGCTGTAAAGGCTTTAGATTTTTCGGGTATATATCCAACATTTTTATTTTTCAAGTAAGCAATCAACTTCTTACAAGTACCGATGTCAATATTGTCATAAGCTATTATGGTAGCTTTCAGCATAGAATAACGACTCCACATAGTTGCTGGCGAATATTTGTCTGCAAGTACAGCAAAATAGGCCAGAAAAATGTCTTCCAAAAATGATTTGGTTGTTTTAGAACTACGCCATTTTTTAAATTCGTTATGTGCTACCGTGTACTTTCTTCGGGATGTGACTGGTAGTAAATTCAAAGTTATATTTTTTGCTGTATTGAGGATTTCTGATGGCACTGATCGCCGTAATCACTGTCACTTTTTCCACTCTCTACAACACGCATCTTATCTTCGTTACAAAATTAACTTTACACGGATAAAAGTTTAGTGTTATTTGATACTCGGTGCTCAAGCGTGATATGCTGTTTAATAAATAACCACCACACTATATTGACCCACATAAAACACCTCTTCACATATATAGTCTACCGTGTCCTCGTGGGTGTTTGTCACCTTCCCATATGCATCAGCCAATTGAAATCTCGAGGCTCTACTTACTATGGGTGTATATATACACCCGTAGTAGGTAGAGCCTAGAACTTCAATGGCAGTCACTATGCTTTCTTAATTTCAAATTCTGAAAAATAAACCTATTGCAATTACGCCATTACCTTCTAACGTACATTGAAAAAAATAAGAGGTATAGGTATAGAATATACAAACAAAATAAGCTCTCTCCGCTACTCCCATACATCAAAGAAAAACAGGAATCGTGCACTGAAAAAAATGTCTTTCGAATTAAGTATGAGATGTCGCTATCAATTTTGTTAGAGACTTTTTCGCGTGACTTGGGCATAAAAGACTATGCGTTTTTTGATCAAATATGGCAATTATAGTGTGATAGTGTTGAATGCCAAAATGATAAATGCGTAAGCGAAGTTCGCAAGCCGGAATAGGAAGTTCGTTTCCGAGTCATATTAAGAAACCTCGCCACTACGCCGGCCAAAAACGTTTGGAACCCGTACTCTCTCTGTATGGTAAAGTTGGTTTGACATTTTATACCTACTCATGCGCGGTTTGTCGTAACAGAAACATTCAAACGTAAGTAAAAATATGAATATTAAGGCGCTATGTCATAATGTTATTATTCATCATTATTTCTTGCATATCATTGTAATTCATGCTATATACTTTTTATTTAAAACATACTTACGACAAGTTGCCTGTTTGCTGTATTTAATTATTAAACAATTCCCTGTGAAAGAAAATTAAAATAATTTAATATATGTGTGAATAACTTTTGCTTGACGGTTCTTAGTATCTTAATCTTTTCATTATTCAACAGGCACTTATATATTAGGACGGAGTGAAAATGATCAAATTAGTCGAATCGTTTGAGCTGAGCAAAAAAAATGTGTGGGTGGACATCCGAAAAAAGTAAAAAAATTTTGTTTGAAATCTGTTAATATCTTCTGTTTCCTTTTTTGAATTGAGCCCTATGCATACTTGCTAAAACTTGCTCAAACTAAGCTTTTAGACGCAAAAATGATGGTGTTATTACGGCAGAACGATATTTTTGTAGGAATTCGCTTATGAACTCATTTCATGTACAACCCCCCCCCCCCTCTTTTTTAAATTTTTTATCATTATTCAGTAGCAAAAAATGTACATAGAAAAAATTCACCATAATTTTTTAAGCAATAGGGAAATGTCTTGGAATTTTGAAAATTTTCAATTCAAAAAAGGGAATAGAAGATATTAACCGATTTCAAAAATGTTTTTTTTTTTTTACTTTTTTCGGATGTCAACCCACACATTTTTTGCTCAGGTTTTGCAAAACGCAAAACTCTCCGGGCTCCGAGATAAGGCCCGCTGAAGTCAGTAGCACCGGGTATTAGATCTGCTTGATCGGCTATTGTCTCTACTTGGAAAAGTCGTTTCGGTTAATTCGTCTGAATTTGTTATATGTTGTGTAGCTCGGCATCTGGAACAAATGTCTCCGTGAGCGCAAAGCCCAACACCTTCCGGATTTCGAGATAAGGCCCGCTGAAGTCAGTATCAGCGGGTACTGGCTCTCTTCAAAATGAAGGTTTATTGTAAAATTCTTGATCTAAGGCTTGCCGTTCAACTTAAGTACAAGCAGTATTTGCGACCTTGACATCAAGTTCAAGGTCAAAGGAACACCTCAAGGTCAAATCAGTATTTTTAACAGCGACTCCTTCTCACGACACTGTGAATGAAAAGAACGTAGAATTCCACATCCGAATATGAGCTTGACCATAATCTTGAGATCAAATGTTTAGGTTCTTTAAGGTCAAAAGCTTATTTATACTGTAATTTCATATTGCTAATTACGGAGTTAATTAGTTTTTAACTATTTTCTATAAAATTTTTCCCTTCAGTCAAGTTTGACCTGGTCTCGTGAGCGGTTCATGCTGGCAAAGTTGCAGCATCGATTTTTTTGCTTGTAATCGTATTATACCTTTGAAACCACCTCGATCTTCTTGGCTCCTGGAATCAAAAGAAACACTCTTTCGAAAGTAGCTCCATAAATGATTGGAAGTTTGTATAACAAAGTATAGTAGTTTGGTTATTTCGTTTTAGCACATATATAAATACTTTCTTCATGAACCTATTTCTTAATATCTCAGCACCTCCACGTACGAACGTTTGAGACAGGAAGACGTGCCTGAGTTTCCTCGATTAGATCTTCACCATTTACGTCGACTGACCATCGGCCTATACCAACTTGAGTTAGCTCCTTCATATGTTTAGGATAAATTCGAACATGAGAGTACCATTATCTTCGAACTTGATAGAAACAGGGATGTACCAAGCTTTTTGAGGATCCGAATCTATTCTGGATTCAGAAATCCTACTCGCTATCAGTTATAGATAACTTTTGGAGTACGAGAAGTTGAAAACGATCAACAGTGAAATGGACACAAAGATATATTAGGATATTATTGTACCTGCAAATCTGGGGAAATTACTTCGGGTTGTTGTGCTCATGTCGTGAGTATCTTGTGGTTCCTCGGCATCAATAGCACATAAAATATCCCAGTATAGTGCTCCTCCAATACATCCAGGATGCTGGAAATAGCAATAATGATGACGATGGTACCGGAATAGGAGAATTTATAGTCGATGGTGAATAATAGAGATTTGTTGAATGGAAAAATTAGACTAGAAAGGACTTAATTGTGACTACATTATAGTCTTAATAATCGCGAAAGTGACTACAGTCGACTGAAATACAAATATAAAACTTTTTACAACTTCGCGATCCGAAATCAGAATAAAAATAATACTAATTAACTCTAAAACTACAAAGACTGACAGAATGACTATGACTAAGGAGTTTAAGTCCGACTTAGCAACCTCAGCGTGGTGAACTCTGGGTAATGCTATTGCAAGTGGCAACGCTCAGCCGTTTTGATGTATTTCAGAGTAATGCAAACATGGTTTTTAAATACAAGAAGGTCATGGTCATCCTAACTATTTAGTATTGACTTGAATTTACAGTAGAACTTAAATTAGAATGTAGAATTCTACGCTCTTTTCATTACAACGTCGTAAAAAGGGGTTGCTATTGAAAAAAACCAATTTGAACTTGAGATGTTTCTCTGACCTTGACCTTGATATCAAGGTCTCGAATACTCCTTGTATTTGAGTTGAACAGCAAACTTCAGATCAAGGATTTTACAATAAACCTTAATTTTGAAGAGAGCTAATGCCCGGAGATGCTCACTTCAGCGGGTCTTATCTCGGAACCTGGAGGGTGTTGCGCTTGGCGATCATGGAGACATTTGTTCAGGACGCTGAAAAACAAAACATATAGCAAATTCAACCAAATTAACCGAAACCACTTTTCCTTAAGAAATATGCTTGGTCCTTTGATTAATTTTTGTGGCGCTTAGGAATTAGTATCGATTTTATCAGTGTTAGATTCCTTTGACTTTTTTCCTAGTCAGGCTTCAAAAATTCTCTGTACATTTGTTCATAGTACTTGAAAAGAAAAATGTTACTTTTCGATTGCCCTACAAGATGATTGAATCAACTTTTTGAATTTTTTCGAAAAATTGAAAATTCAAAATTTGACCGCCCAAACACTAATCAAAAATCAAAAATTGCATTTGGCGGTCAAATTACGCAACATAGAAAAAGAATGATAAAAGAAACATTGTGCACCCAAAAACATATCTAGAAATTTGGTAATACTCACTTTTTTTATAGGACACGTAGTTTTTGTTTTATTTATAAAAAACGACAAAACAAACATTATGCACCCAACAAATATCTACAAATTTGTTATTAATCACTTTTTTATAGGACACGTAGTTTTTGTTTTATTTATAAAAAACATTGAAAATAAAAAAATTAAATTTTACGACATACGATAAAACCTGAGCAAAAATAAATAGATAACATTTTTTCACCGAAAGTAGAGCAAAAAAATGTTTATTAATGTTTTTTTTTATATTCTCATCCGAACAGGTATTAAATATGTGTAAAATTTAACACCCCCCTCCCTCCAGTTTTTGACAAATGTCCACGTTTTGAGACCCCTGGAATCCGAAAAATAGGTTTTTACGAATGTGTCTTCCGGTCTGCTTGTATGTATTTATGCCTGGCTGTCTGTCAGCACGATAACTTTCGAAAAAATCATTCTATTAGATTGGCCTCTGGTGCACTATTTTAGTGTCCTAAAATATAGGTCAAGCTCGTTAGCCAGCCATTTTAGATAAAAATGTAAAAAGTGAGCGCGTTTTGAATATTTTTGAAACCACTTTTTTCAAAATTCAAGAATTCTCTGTACGGTTATTTATAGTATTTAAAAAGCCGAACAATTTATCCTAATGACTTTTTAAATAAAATTAATATATAAAATAAAAATAAAAATTACTAGAGTTATAACATTGACAAAATTTCAAAAAACACCCAAAAATTAACCTTTTAAGTTAAATAACGGATGACATGAAAAAAGATAAGAGAAGAAAAAGTTTAATTTCTAAATGCCCTAAAAGATTATCATAACAACTTTTTGAATAATCTTAAAAAATCAAAAATTTAAATTTTGACAGCATAAAAAAAATAATGGAAAATCCAAAAATTACATATTTTCATGCAACAGTTTTACAGTATTTGAAAGATTCTCAAATATATTAATATATTAATGCATTGTTA
>NC_046663.1:136634875-136640278 GCF_010883055.1 Belonocnema kinseyi
CACACATATATATGTATATATATATTTTTTTATTGAATATTGTGGTTGCGCGTGGAGGAAGACTGAGATTTTATGATTCCTTTTAAGATTTTTATTAAATCAACCTATTCGCGTTTACATAATATTTTGCCCTATGCTCAATTGCTAACTTTATTGAAAATCAACTCTTTGGTTGTAATCACATTTATTTTTATAATTGTTCGAAGAAGATTTGGTTTATCCAAATAAAATAATACTCTTTTAAGAGTGTAGCCGTAGCTCAATAAAAATTCTAAAATAAGTAGAGGATAATTCAACTCTAGACTAAATTCGCTCGCATTCAGGTATTAAACCTTTAAAAGTTCAGTCAACTAGTATTTTTCGCAGGTGTCGTTCGGCGACTACCTTTTCTATGTTTATAACTTTACGTAAGTCCGCAATAATAGGTGATAATCGATCGACCTTTTCAACAAAGAGGTGCACAATGGCAACGTGTTAATGTTTTGGCTCTCGGCCTTTTATGACAGTGTCCCCACGCAGGGCAAGGGGTGGCACCTGTCTGCTACTAGCGCTCGCACAAAAAGTGTAAAATTGACCTGAGTCGAGATCGACACGGACTACAGGCATTCGCCTACCTAATTTAGAGGATTAGGACGAGGGAAGGTAAAGAATTGCTCTCAACTGTACACTCTTTTCTGGTTATTTCAAGTTTTTCGAGAGACTGCCTCTATAGTGCTTTTATATTTGAAAAGCGAAATTTCCTAACTCAGATTCTCATAGAATTATTCTCGAGGCTCATGCCGAGATTTAGAACTTTCTTAGCCAGATTTAGAGAGGTATACTCCCGTCTGCCCATAAAGATCTAAGATTCTCGGTACAAATGTCTAATTTCAGAATCTAACTTACTTGACCAAGGTTGATGGGTATACCATGCCTTACTCTTCGGTTAGTTTAGGAAATTTATAAGAGACAATATTTCTCTTGATTATTCCGAGTGGCACTTAGCCTTGAAACTCAAATATTTCAAAGTTAAAATGTAGACGATTTCGTCTAAGTCAATTTTAGTCCTTTGGACTTAGAAAAATTCTCTCAAAAATTTAAAATTCAACTCTTTAGAGCGCGTACTCAGAAATATTCAGAGGTCTTTTCTCTAAGCAATATCAAGCAAACTTAGGTTTTTAGCCTAAGTTAACAAGATATTAGAAGATACTTGAGGATGGTTAGTCCTCAAGATCCGTTGCGTATTCTACGCAACCCCCCAACTGTCTATTCGGGGTCGTGCTGCCCTTTTTATAGGCAGTCCCCCATTCCTTGACTCCTAAGCAATTCTAGAACGTTTTTAGAGGGAGTATTTGAGTCTGCGCCTTCAAGATTTCCCTTTAGAGATGCAATTTTTTACCCCACCTTCTAAACTGTACGTAGAGTTGCCTAAGATGAGGCTCTATGCTGTAACTCACGGGTTCCAATATATATATATTTAGACATAATTTAGATGTTACAAAATGGTAAGGCTGCTCAATAGACCGTATTTGTAAAGTTTAAATCATAAAAAAAACATTGGAAATGAGCATATTCAGTTTATGGAAAAACGACAAAAGTTGCAATAAAATGTTTAATAACAAATTTGTGTTTAAAGAATGCGTATTTTTTAACGGGACAATGAAACTTCGTCTGTTTTGATACCAATACAAGTTATGAATTATGATAATATACATTTATGTGAATGATATAAAATTTCAGGGAAAAACTCGAGGGTGAAGCACGAGATACGTGATGAGAATGTGTTCCTTAAAGCCGAAAGACCTTTAACAAAAGAGAATTCATAATCACCAAATTACTGTTGTTGATCCTTTCACCTTTAGTTTAAAATAGTCTATTTACAAAGATCGAGCGCTTAGCTCGAGTTAAATACATTATCGAGCGCGAAGCGCGAGAACCAACAGTCGCGATCAAACAGGCTTGCCCAAACGGGCGAGTCGTGCGCGCGGCGCGCGGTGAGAGTGTAGGTTTTTTCAGACATTTTTCTCTATCTCGCGTTGTTATGCTAAGAATAGGATTTAGGTTTTCATATTATTTATTATGGATAAAGCAAAATATCTTAAAGTCTTATTTTAGATTTTAACGCGTCTCGCGTCTTTTTGCGTGATATTGGAATTCTCGATTTTCTGCATATTACTTACGATAAATAAAAACAAAATTGCGAGTTCTATTGGAAATGTTTAAGAGATTTTGTAGGATTTTTCGAAAGCTATAATTTCTCTTCGAGACTTTTTCACATTTTGCGTCGCTTGGTTCAAAATTTGAATGTTTGGTGACAAATTTTGGGCCTTTCTAATACTTTCTCAATCATAAATGATAAGAATGTAATAAATTATTATTGGATATGGGTTTGATAAAAAACAAGCCACAGCTTTGATTTGTTTATAACAATATCGTTTAAAAACGAATTCCTCGCACTCAGCACGCATCGAAGTAATGGGCAAGGAGAACTTTGATACGTGGAAGCTCCAAGTTAAGGACCTTTTAGTGAAAAATGACGCGTGGGAATATGAGTGGAGAAAAGCCTGAATCGACGGTAATCGAAGGAAATGCGGCATCAGAAGCGGCAACGAAGTCCTGGGATGTTGCGGATAGCAAGGCTCATTCTGATTTGGTTTTAGCTATTCATCTGTCAGAGCTGAAGCAAATCAAAGGGTGTAATACAGCTAACGAAATTAGGATGACATTGCACATAATCTATCAGTCGAAAGGGGGCAGTAAGGAAAGCAAACCTTCTGAAGAAGCTGACTTTGCACAAAATGGCTGAAGGTGGAGATGTGAGAGAACACCTCAAAGAATTTTTAGAGGCTGTGGACAAGCTCCATGAAATGGAAGTGGATATCAATGAAGATTTGTTGACAATTATGTTGTTATACAGCTTGCCACCCAGCTTTGAAAACTTTCGATGTGCGATAGAATCACACGATGATCTCCCGACGCCAGAAGCCCTAAAAATTAAAATAATCGAAGAAAGTGATGCAAGAAAGTCGTAAATCAGTGATTTCACATCGAATTCCAGCGCTTTGATAGCTGGAAGTAGCAACAGAAGCCACGCTTAGAAGCTAGGAAAAAAGGAGAAGAAGAAAGATCTAAATAAAGAGAAGCAGTTTTTTCTGTTCAAGTGTCAGCAATGTGGAAAGGTTGATCACAAAATTGCTGAATGCAAGGAAAATTCGTAAGTAGTCAACAGTATAACAGTGTACAACTGAACTTGGCAACTAGTGCGACCATTACAGACGAATATACTTTTTGTACCAAATATAAAGAACGGATTTAATCTCGGTGAGTAAGGTCGCCGCTAAAGGTTATTAAGTAACCTTTAGGAAAAATGCAGCTGTGTTTCGAGACGAGAAAGGGTGTAAAAAGTTGTTTACTGAGAGAGTTGACGTACTGTACTGCTTTCGGGAAAATCTGGAAAACGCAAATGCATTATCCTAAGAATACAGCTCATCGAAATTAGAGTTATGGCACAAACGACTCGGTCATCTAAATTTTAAAGATATGAAGAAGCTTTTAACAGATCTTAAAATAAATTTTTAATAAGGAGAAGAAGTTTGTGTTTGTGAAACGTGCATCAAAGGAAACTTTTCACGAAGTCCCTTTCCCAAGATTTCGTCTTGTAAGACATAATTATTAGAAATCGTGCACTCAGACTTACGTGGTTCGATACGCACGCAATCTCAAAGGTGGCGCGAAGTATATTATGACTTCTGTTGATGATTTTTCTAAAATATGTATTGCGCAATTTTTAAAATCGAAGGGCGAACTATTAGAAGCTTTTAAAAGCTACCGGAATTTAGTAGAAAATCAAACCAGACAACGAATAAAATGTCTCTAATCCGATAATGGGAAAGAATATCTAAACAAAGAATTCAACGATTATTTAGACAAGAATGGCACCACTCGAATTGTTGGCATGTTTGAGAGCCTGCCAGTCAACTTTGGCACCACTCAGGAGCTGCCAGTGAAACTTCTTGTTAGTTGTTTGTACCTAAACAATCATCCCCAATGGGTTTCCAGGGTACTAAAAGGACGTTTTTTCACTCCAATTTTCACATGTTTGACAGTCTACCAGTCAACTTTGGCACCACTGAGAAGCTGCCAGTCAAACTTTTTGTTAGTTTTTATCATTCAAACAATCATTTCCAATTGGTTCCAAGAGTACTAAAATGACGTTTCTTCACTGGAATTTTTGACATGTTTGACAGCCTGTCAGTCAACTTTGGCACGATCGAGAAGTTGCCAGTCAATCATTTTGTTAGTTATTATCATTCAAATAATTATTTATAAATTGGTTTCAAGAGTACTAAAATGAAGTTTCTTGACTGGAATTTTTCACATGTTTGACAGCCCTATAGTCAACTTTGACATGTTTGAGAGTCTTCCAGTTAACTTTGGCACCACTCAGGAATTGCCATTAAAATTTCTTGTTATTTTTCAGCATTCAAACAATCATTCCCCGTGGGTTTCAAGAGTACTAAAATGACGTTTTTTCACTCGAATGTTTGACATGTTTGACAGCGTGCCAGTCAACTTTGGCACCAACGACAAGCTGCCAGTCAAACTTATTGTTAGTTCTTAGCATTCAAACAACCATCCTCCGTGGGTTTCAAGATTACTAAAATGTCGTTTTCTCTCTCGAATTTTTGACCAGCTTAAGGATAAATTGTTGCAAAATGCACTAGCAGCTATTAGCCAGTCAGCGAATTTCGAACTGTTGACTATGAAAACAAAATAATCTGAAATTTTAGGATTACTGAAATGACGTCCACAGAATCGTCGCGAGCTCCCGGATTATTATTCTTGAGATATTCTGGAAACGAAGACCAAGAGTGGAGAAACGCATTTCAAGGCGAATTCGAAGCACTAGTAAAGAATTCAACTTGGGTATTAGTAGATCATCCTGAGCGTCGAAATGTCGTTAGATGCCGACTTGTACTTAGAAACAAGTACAATGCTGAAGGAATTTTGGGAAAAAGAAAGGTTTGTTTCGTAGCCAAGGGTTACTCACAACGCCCTGGCCTTAACTTCAACGGCACCTTTGCTCCAGTGGTTCAACTCAGTTCCGTAAGACATTTAATGGCTCTTGTTGTACAAAACGACATGCATGTTCATCAATTAGACGTAACCACCGCTTTTCTAAATTTCGAACCCAAAGAAGAAGTATATTGGAGGTGCCTGAGCTTTTTGAAGAGCTGTTACCTGAAATCGCAATAAATGAGAAATTTCAAAAAGGAAAGTCTCAAACAGAAGGATCAGTGACAAGAATGCTCTCAGAACTCCAGAAAGGAAATAAAGTTTGTTTAATGAAGATGGCCTTATATGGTCTAAAGCAGGCTGGACGTCAATGGTATAGGGAGCGTTCACATATGAAGTCACGCTTTA
>NC_046663.1:136640288-136674494 GCF_010883055.1 Belonocnema kinseyi
CTCTTTTCACGCTCAGTCACGAATTAACGAAACCCCACCTGTAATATTACGTCACGTTCTTTCGACCCCCTTCCACATTATTTAAAGTAATTATAAAATACTTTTCGGAATCTTCTCAAATATGGGAATCAAACGTTATATGAAAATAATAAAAAATATAAACCTTCTTATTAACACTTTTATTCCTCTCAAAGAATATATAAAACAACCTAGGATATACGAGTATATGGACTTAATACTTTCCATATGTCACGATTTGTCACGCTTGACAAGAAACCCCCCCCCCCCCCGCCCCTCGGTGCGTGACATCATAAGTGAACGCTCCCATAAGCGTCTTGACAAGGAATTAAAAGGTCTCGGGCTAAAGCCCTTAAACACAGATATGTGTTGTCTACATTGGCAAACAAACAGGAAAATTGTTAATTATTGCAGTTTACGTCGATGACGTGCTGATCTTATCAAGTGATATGGAGTGGATCTCTAAATTCAAGCAGAATCTTAAATTATGTCTTGAAGTCACAGACCTTGGAAGAGTCAAGTATTGTTTTGCCATAGAGTTTAACCAAGAGAATGGATCCATGAAAATGTCACAAGGTGGATAGGTGGATGATATTTTAAGAAGATTTGGGATGAAAGATTCGCGGCATAATGAAACACCTATGGATCCAAATACGAAGTTCGTTGAAGAGGAAAAGGATTCAGCCGAAAAACACGAAGAATGTCATTTTAAAGAATTAATAGGAAGTTACATGTACCTGGTTGTTGCAACACGACCAGAAATAGAATTTTTGGTCAATTTGCATAGTCAGTTCAACATTATATATATCAAAAACAGCATTGGATCGCAGCAAAGAGAATTCTACGTTATTTACGTAGAACAACCAGCCTAGATATTACGAACGAAAAGAACTCTAATTAATTGGAAGAATTTATGGATGCTCATTGGGCAGCATGTGCTCAGAACAGAAGATCTTACACTGGATGTGTATTCGTCCTTGCGAATGGAGCAGTGACCTGGGAGGCGAAGAAACAACGCACTGTGGCGTTCTCAACCACCGAAGCCGAGTATATGGGGCTTACTGAAGCTGCGAAAGAAGCATTATATTTAAACAGATTCCTTAAAGAAGTTGGATTAGGGGAACAAGAAGTAATAAAAATCTATAACGAAAACCAAGGGGCACAAAAATTTGCGAAGAATCCATTCTTCCATTCAAGAACGGAACATATTGATATACGTCATGATTTCGTAAGAGAAGTACACGAACGTGGGATGATTACGTTGCACTATCTTCAATCAGCTGAGTTGATGGCTGACGTGTTCACTAAAGGATTGCCAAGAGAAAAGCATCAGAAGTGTTTGCTCAATTTTTAAATGAAAATTTACTGAAGTTTAGTGCTGTACACTTGAGGGGAAGTATTGGATATGGGTTCGATACAAAAGCAAGTTACAGCTTTGATTTGTTTATAACGACATCTGAGTTGTAGTTCATACTGTCAACTTGCCATTGTTCTTCGCTAACATCATATTTTGATTTATAATTATTTTTTGTGGAATTAAAATTTGAATTTTCGATTTCCCAAGAAAATTCAAAAATTTGTGAAGATAATTTTGCAGGCCTTTCAAAAAGCAATGTTTTCTTCTCTTGACTTTTTTTCATATCGTGCGTTGTTTGGCTTAAAATTTGGTTTTCGATTGATTTTAAAATCCTAATGCATTTTGGCACTGAATTTTCTATTTTAAAAAGAATTTTCACAAAGTACGATTTTAAAGTGTTTTTTCTCTTAATGCATCTTCCCATTTTCTAAACTATTGTTTGACTCATGTTTAAACTGCTAGATATTTATTGCAACTACGATTTTATTATTTCATTTGTGAATATCACTTTTTCTAACCTTCAATTTGCTATAGAAAATATTTGCTAATCTAAATGAAATTAATAAATTAAATAAAGAATATCATTTTATATTATTATTACTTTTAATATTCGTTAATTGTGACTATATCATTTATACAGTAAAAAAGTAAATTTTCAAGGTTTACTGAAAAAAAGTTGTTTAACAAAATATTAAATATTTAACCAATTTAAAATTAGTTGAAAAATAATTAGGAAACTTATCACGCATTTAATGATAACAATTAATGTTGAAAAAACGTTTAAAAAATACCGTGTCTAGTCTGGATTTTGTTAGGGGTGTTAACATCAAGAGTAATTGAGTTAGAATTATTTTTTAAATATTCCTAGTGGAGTGACAAAACTTTAATTTAAAAAAAGTAATAACAAGTAGCAAAAATATAGTACAAGTTTTATATTTCATATATTTTGACGAATTAGTACATGTCAATAGAGATAAACATATTTTTTGCAACATTTTCACATATAGTAGTCTAAGATGTTAATTTTGTTTGTCTACTTGGTCCTTATCAATATTATTATGATATTGATTAATTTTTTAAGATTGTGAAAAAAAGCTCTCTAGCTCCACTGGGATATGAGCTCAGGTCCTTCAGATTGCCGCTCTGATGTTCTACCAACTGAGCTACGGAGAGACGAGAATATTTTCTTCACAATCTCCTTACAAGCAGAATGTTAACGTCATTCTTTATACTTGTAAGATTTTTCTTTCTAAACAGGAATTCATATTTTATTATTGATGTAGGTTTTTTGACCAGGGAAATTAATTAATAGTTTAAGATGTTAATTTTATTTGTCTACTTGGTCCTAATCAATATTATTATAATATTGATTAATTTTTTAAGATTGTGAAAAAAACGCTCTCTAGCTCCACTGGGATACGAGCACAGGTCCTTCAGGATGCCAGTCTGATGCTCTACCAAAAACTCTACCAACAACCAACTCCGTAGCTCAGTTGGTAGAACATCAGACCGGCATCCTGAAGGACCTGTGCTCGTATCCCAGCGGAGCTAGAGAGCGTTTTTCACAATTTAAAAAATTAATCGATATTATAATATTAATTAGGTCAAAGTAGACGAACAAAATTAACATGTTAAACTATTAATTAATTTCCCTGGTCAAAAAACCTACATCAATAATGAAATTCTCACACATATTTTGTAAGAGAATATGAAATTATGTGCTATTATACGAACGTTCCAAAATTATGTGAGGAAAATAAAATTATGCCTTCTTTTGCGACGATATATTCATTATACTTGGCATGGAAACCTTACGTAACATAAAAGTACAAATTAAAATGTATAAAATATTATTTTTTTCCTCCTATTTATGTGTGTTTTATTAAATTTTATTGGCGAAGAAACCAAAAAAGAAATCTTGTTAAATAAATTTCTTTAAAATATTTTTTCTGGTGCCCAAGTTATAAACCGGGAGCTGATGACAGATTGTGGTGCCCCATTTTGTACCGCATGCCTTTTTAAGGGTCGATAATTAACCACAAGAGAACAAAGATAAAAGGGGTTGTAACATATGTACGCGTCCACGCTACAATGAAAATCGCATTGCAATTTGTAAAAAATGTAGCCTCTTTCCGTTACGTTATACTGTCTGCCTTGATAATGTAAGGTAGTTCGAACAAATTGAAGGTGTGATAATTAAAGGCATGCGGTACGTAGTAGGCCAAAGGGCTCAAAGGGTCACGTAAAAAAGAATAAAATTTAAGGGAATATCCGTGTTTTAAAATTGCATGCTAATGTAAAAAATAAAATTTGTCATCGAAAAAATACTGTAGAAAAATTGGGATGCATTCCTCGTTGGTTTAGACGAGGAAAACTTCTGAGAAATTGTGTAAAAATTTACAGCAAATTTTCCGTCATTTCAAATTGCGTGCAATTTTCACGATACATAATTTATATAATTTATTGATATTTGAAAAAATTGGCATGCAAGTCAGGATTTTGCAAAATAGAGGCATGCACAAAAAAAGTTGGAAAAAAAGGTCAACAATTTTCCGTGATTTCATTTTGCATGCTATTTTTGATTTCGTAATAAAATATTATTTCAAGTTCATGGAAAAAATGACATGAATGTGGCTTCGGTCAAAAATAAAAAATAAACCGAAAAAACAAAGAAAATTGTGTAAATGAAAAAAAGAAGAGATTTTCCATGACTTTTTCTTGCATGCCGTTTTGGATTTGGTTAGTAAATATTATTTTAGGCAGTTTATAGATATCCAATTGCTCTGATTGGTTACACAGCAGCGGGCGGGGTCTGCCGGGCAGCAGCTTCGAGTACGGCCTTCGACTTAGTAAATTTCTTGTGGCGTGTATGTTATACTGTTTTAATTTTATATTATATTTATATTTTATATAACATTTTAGATTATTTATTGTCTTAATTTGAAGTACTTTTGTAAAAACTACTTTAATATTCCTATTCTGTGAATAAAATGAAAATTTATAGATTTAAAGACGATTTTAAGAAAAATTTGTTCTCTGAAGAGTCTTTAGTGAAATATTTTTAAAACAACTTCAAAATTTACTTTTGAACTAAAAATGTTATTAAGGCCATGTGACGAGTGGGTCACGTGACCAGATTCCTACATTACCGCCACCTTTCTTATTTCCCAACTTGTTTTCACACGAAGCGCCACATCGAGTTGAAAATTTGGGATAATAAATAAGAAGCACTAAGAAAATTGGGTCTGGTCATAAACCGTAATAATTATAAAAAAAGCAATAAAAATTATTTGCAACAAAAAGCGTTTTTCATAATTGCACAAATTTATGACCAGAACCGCAATTCTTAGTGCTTCTTGTCTAGTATCTTAAATTTTCAACTCGATATGGCGTTTCGTGTGTATATAAGTTGGGATATAAAAAAAGTGGCGGTAATGTAGGAATCTGGTCACGTGACCCACTTATCACATGGCCTTAAAAGTGATTAAGAAGAAATTTTTTTCTGAATCGTCCTCAGAAATTAATTTTGGCTTTAAAGGATCATACAATAAGTTTCAAACACATTCGAAAATTGAATTGTTCATTGTACATATAAAAGGGATTGGTTGGTTTTTGCCAGTTTCATTTGTTGCAGATAACAATGATAATTTTATATTTATTGTTTATCATTGACGCTGCTTATTGTGTTTCTAAAAATATTCTCTACAATAAGTATTGTACGATTTGTGAGAGTTTCATTAAAACGGAAGCTTTGCACAAGTCAAACTTATCAATAATTTATATACTTCTAAAATAATAACTGACAATAACTCCCACAAGATAGAACTATATAAAAATCTTCCTACTAATAAAATAATGCTTAAGTAAATGTATAAGGAAATATAAAATAGGAAATACCAAATAATTCATTTTTAATAAACAATTACATATTTGAAGTATGTAAAAAGAAGTTACACTTACATTCTTCTTTCAAATGATATACTTCACTTTGAGGTTATGCTCAGCGGCGGACCGGCTGCATCCCCCTTGTTTGGTGCTCCCTAAGCCATGCCAAGGCGTCCCAAAAAGGTTATACTGTTTTAAAAAATTAATATATTTTAGATTGTGATGGAAAGAATGAAAAGAATATCCACGATTTACACTTGTACTCCTATTTTACTTCTTGCCCAGCAATACTTAAACGTGTGCCGTTAAATGTGCCAAAATACAACTCACGAAATACACCTCCGATCTACTTATCTTCATCAATTCTACGACGTTCTCCGCTATTTGATATGTTTAGCAATACAAGCAAATTTATGTTGCCACTTCTCAGCGATAAAATTGACTTATTTTGCTTCTCCATCTCCGAATTCACGCGTATTGTTCACAACTTCATCGAATACACAACACCCAGTTAAAATTCTTAATTATTTTGCGTGCTTACGTTCTATACAATACTTTATGTACATATTGTAGCCCTATTAATGGTCCTCTTGAACTATTGGGTTTTCTTTATCCAAATACATATAAATAAATAAAAGTATCCCCTAATTTCTTTTCACCCATATTATCCCTAAGAAATTCTCTAATGCATGTTTTGGATCCTATTTAAGAAAATATTTCTAAAATGAATAATAAGTTATTCATATTGAAACAGTAAAAGTGAAAGCAATATTCTTGTCATCAATTGCATTACGGCATTTTAAATCTATTTCCGATGTAATCCAAAATATATTTATTGATTAAGAATGTTATATAGGACACCGAAATTCATTTTTTATGGGTGCCTGCTAATATATTGATTTTTGTACATATATTAAATTTCAATGGCGCCTATACGTACCTTGTGGGAGTTTCCAGATCAAATAATTTATGTAAAAAGTATGACTCCATTTTAGCTTACAAATGTGAAAGGGGGCCACTCATTTAATTTATCACAAAATGTCGAATTATTATCGTCTGTATTTAATTATTTTAGTCATTGTTAAGTTTAAACTTAATTTTTATATTAAAATGACTACTTATTATTCGAAATTTTCTCTAATACAAGTTTCTAGCTTACATTTCAAGAGTTCACATCGAAGGATATATTTCTTTCTTTTGGAAATGGTAAAATATTGCTAGATTTTGTTATAGTTTAACATAGCAATGGTTATTTTATTATAATTTTAGCATTTTTTGTAATTTTTAATGTTATTATTATAAATTACTTATTTAACTCAAGGCGTAAATGTTCGCGGCAAAAATACTTGATAACTTGCAGTCTATGGTGTGGCAAGTTTCATTGTGCCAAAACTGTTTGCCAATGTTCATTGCTTTGATAGGTTTATCTTTGTATATACAATAGATTATGATATGATGATTTGTGGGCATAAAGAATTAGAATAGAATTAGAATGCGAGAGGACAGACTGGTTATGTATTAAAATCGCAGAATGAAATCTATTTCATTCTTGAAAAATAATAAGAAACGTGATAAGAAATTAACAATTTGTAGAACTCGTATCTCGTGCTTCGCCCTCGATTTTTTCAAAAATGCGAACTTTTCTACATTAGTATCAACACTATTATATCAAATGTATATTGCATTTATTTTTGTACCTCAGCCCGGGATTGCTAATTCAGTTATTGCAAAATAAAGTAGAAATTTGATTCATAATGATTGATTTGATATTTTTGTTCCCTATTTTGTTATTTAAAAAATTTAATTTTTATTTTCAATGCTATTTTTTTAAAGATTAAAACGAAGCTTAAAATAAAAACTACGCGTTCTATAAAAAAGTAGGATCAAAATTTCAATTTTCGATTTTTCAAATTTTATTAAATAACTCATTTTTAATAAACAATTACATAATCAAGCATATAAAAAAAGTTACACTTATATTCTCCTTTCAAATTATATACTTTACTATTATGTCTTATCTTCTTAGTAGTAAAAGAATGATAGTATATTATGAAAAAGAAAAGATAAAATCGGAAACACCAAATCACTTATTTTTAATAAACAATTACAATTCAATTTTACGAAAAAATTCACTTGTGTACTCCTTCGAAATTACATACTTCACGTTTAGGTTATGCCTCGTTCACGTTTTAAGAAAGTAAGCAATATATACTAAGTCGGGTGTTGTACAATGCAAAGTAAATAATTTGGAAGGAGAATACACAGGCGAAAATATTATGTATGGTTTATACATAGTTTGAAGTATTATATATAATATTTATATGTTTTATACATTTTTTCTATAAAACAAATGAATATTATATATAATACTTGACACTATATATAAACTATATATAATTTTTGCGCCTGGGTATAAAGCATAGCTTTTTTTACATACTTGAAATATGTCATTGTTTATTAACAATGAGTTATTTCGTATTTCCTATTTTATCTTTCCTTGCATGTTTACCTTATCATTCTTTCAACAATAAATACAAAACTGTAATTGTAATGTATAACAAATAAAAATGGCAACCACCAATTAAGCTCTTTTATATGTGAAATGAACAATTAATTTTTCAACGAATATGGAAATACAATACTTACTACATAATTGATTCTCGAATGTGAAACTCATTGTACGATGCTTTAAGGGCATGTGATACTTCGTGTGGTCAATCGAGTACAGTTCCCCCGGCTTTTTCCCACAAAAATAAAAATGTTTAAAAACTGAATTCGGAGATGCTATAAAATATCATAACGGATGTCCCCGGGCTCTTTTTTGAGGGATAATAACAAAAAAATTTATTATTCTAAATAAAAATTGTATGAATTATTTTGAGGTTACGTCGTTTTTCATCTCTGCCTTTCCGATAATTTAGAAATTATTTATGAAATAAAATTTGTTAATTGCCTGCAAACAAGGTTAGCTCCGGAAGATTAGTTACTATGTTTATTTTTAAGTCCAAAGTTCTCGGCCAAAAATATTATGTAGTTTGGAAGTAACGCTTGGGAGAATTGTAACACACATAACCTCGAAATATACACACGTTGTTAGCAAAATCAAAAATTTTTTTGAAAAAAAAAACACGAAAAAAGTGTACGGGGATGTCCGTTATCATGTTCGCTATTATTTCCCACATTTTAAATACACAATATTTCTTATTCTAGGAAAAAAGCCGGGGGAACCTAAAACTGGTAAAATCGACAATTTTATAAGTATCAGATGCCCTTAAGGGCATGTGACACCGCCAAATACCTATATTACCGACCTCACTTTATCAGCTCACTGAATATTTTTTTGAACCTAAGAACTTTTTTGTAAATAAAATATCGAGCTGAAACTTTGGAAAATGCATTAGAGTACAATAAAGTACATTTAGGTACTGCATTTTTGTAGGAACTTCACTGAAAATTATATCATCTTTTTTCTGAACCTGCACATTTTTTGGACGTTCGAACTTTTTTTATACATAAAATATCGGTTTCGAACTTTCAGAAATGCAAGAGGTGAAAGAAAGATACGTTAAAGTACAAAGCTTAATAATAAAAGATGTAAAAAAATTTCAACTATCAATTCCAACGGCAGCAGCCGGTAACGTTTTACACGAAAATACGAATTCTCTAGAGCCTCGTCTAGTGGCCGCCAGGGTTCGTATTTTCGTGTACAACATTACCGGC
Organism: Belonocnema kinseyi; assembly: GCF_010883055.1. Classification (NCBI taxonomy): domain Eukaryota; kingdom Metazoa; phylum Arthropoda; class Insecta; order Hymenoptera; family Cynipidae; genus Belonocnema; species Belonocnema kinseyi. Next base: position 136,649,269 of record NC_046663.1, read on the forward strand.
TGATGCCGCGATGGAATTGATAGTTGAAATATATTTTTGTACATATTTTATTATTAAGCTTTGTACTTAAACGTAGTTTTCTTTCGGCTCTTGCATTTCTCAAAGTTTGAGACCGATATTTTATGTATAAAAAAAGTTCAAATATTCAAAAAATGTCGAAGTTCAGAAAAAAGATAAAATAATTTTCAGTGAAGTTCCTACCAAAATGCAGTACCTAATCGTACTTTATTGTACTCTAATACATATGTTGAAAATCCAAGAGCACTTTATTTTCTCTTTCCTCTCATTCGGTCTAAGAACCGCTGTATTATAAATGATCTCGCTTCTGGATTCGATACAGGGCGGGAGGTTCCAAATTGGCTGGGTATGCCAATTTATTCGTGACGTTTTCCTTCGGGAGAGTAGTGTGAACGATTCCACCCGGTTGGTATCTTTGCAAATCCTCGTAGAAATCTTCGTTGGGACGCGTCCCAGCCGTTTGTGGGCGACGAATTCCCAATTTGGTGGTGCATGTGATGCGACGATATTTATCTAGCAATTTCCACCCTTCAATTTTTAAACGGGTCTTCCCGGAGGATCTTTACTTGGGAAAGCGGCTTCCAAGTGGCCGGGTTGTGACCATCTGGAATCGGATCAGGTGGATAAAATACAATTCCCCGCTTGATGTTCAGATTTATTACCAGGCTCCGGTCTTGATCCGGACGCACTGGTACTAAGGTGCGCCGTGCTGAAGCGAACTTCGCCCTGATTTCTCGCCGGGCCATTCGTGCCTTCCGTGGACTTATCGTCCCTGGTGACAATGGGGCGAATAAGCAAAGTGGTGTGACGTCACATCCGGTGGCTGCCTGGTAAATGTTCTTGCTGGTATTCGCCTCCTGGTGACGCTGCTGTCCGTTTTTCACCTCCTGGTGATGTCGTTTCGTTCACTACCACTTCCTGGTGGTGTTGGCCCAGGTTCGATCTTCCTTGACTAAGAGGGACGCTGCCCTTGAGTCGGCGACGTAGTGCCCTCTGCCGAGAGTTCAAACCCATTCAGTCAATAGTCAAGAAGTTTTTGGAAGCCTAGCGAGTACCGGTTGGAAAGATTTCAACCCTGGCTCACGACCTGAACAACTCACTAAAAGGACTATTCGCTTAAGGCGCCTGGTAGGGAGTGGTTCGTGCCAGTGAAGGACAGACTTAAGATTCTTGATTACTCAAGATGAGAATAAGCTATTCCAATGTATTATTGCTCTGAAAAGAGCAGATTTTCTTCGGAAAATGTTTGAGGAGAAGTCAAAGGGTAGAGTTGATTCCTTGTTCGAGGTCTTTATTTTCGGTTCTCCCTAGGCAGAAAGAGAGAGAGAGAGCGGAGGCTAGCGAGTGAGCGATCGTCGCTGGTTGATGGCGGGATGCCGAGTGTCTTCTTCTTCTTCTTTTAAAAACCGTTTATTAATCAACATATTTTACATTTACCTTTGTATTATATTTATATTTATAAGATATTCTGCGCCCGTTAAGTACTTAACTTATCAGAATGGTTATAATTCGATGTAGCTTCAATTTATATTATAATGTATCGATTGTCAATTTTGTTTTAGGTAAAAGTTTGGTGAAAAAAAAGCCCATTTAATTTTGTTTCTTCGCCTAAACTAAATCTATTGCCTTAAATCTAGAGTTATATATAGTTTTATATACAATGCTCTGTAAAGTGGAGAAATATATACATATATATGTACGTGTTCTGAATATTTTACTTTATTAGAGCATAAGGTAATTTGAACTTAATTTCAAGTGGAGCGTTGTGTTTATTATATAAATGTATATCTGCTAGAGCTTTAGGATTTTTCAATTGGCAGTTGAAAAATTTTTGTGTCAGTTCTAGGTTGTTGGTTTTTATGTCATTTATTTGCAATTCTTCTCTGATATCTTTATTTCGCTTTCTAGGTTTTGAAAGTGTTATTCGCCTCAATAATTTATTTTCAAAGGTTTGCAGCTTTCGAAAATGTGAATTGGCAGCGCTGCTCCAACCTGGGGCTGCGTATAATAATACTGGTTTGGTAAGCATCCTATATAATATTAATTTGTTCTTAATACTAAGAGCACTTTTCCTATGTATTAGTTTATATAGTAGGCCATTTATTTTGTACCCTTTTTCCCGCCTCGTTGACATGTATAAATGAAAGCTTACTATCTAATATCACCACAAGGTATTTGACAAATTTTTTCTGCGTAATTTCTACGTTATCTCATGAGATGACAAGATTGTTTTCGTTTACCTCTGATTTCTTACTAAATATTATAAACTCAGTCTTATTCTCATTAATTATAATTTTCCACTTGTGGTAATACTTTATTAATTCGTGAATTTGCATTTGCAAGTATTCTACTGCCTTATATTTTTTCCATGAGGAAGCATACACCGCTGTGTCATTCGCGAATATAGCTATATTTGTGTCTTTATTCTTCAATATATCATTTATGAAAAATAAAAATAGTTTCGGTCCTAGTATGGATCCCTGTAGAACGCCTGCCGTTATATTTTGCAAATCTGAGTTCTTACTATTACATAATACTGCAAATTTTCTATTTTTAAGATAGCTCACAAGAAGTTTCACGATATAAATAGTTATGTTTAACTGATCTAATTTGTGTATAAGTCCTCTGTGCCAAACCTTATCAAATACTTTTTCGATATCAAGAAAAACTGCGGAATTTGATTTATTTAAGTTAAAATTGGTAGAAATATGATCTGTGAGGCGAGCGAACTGTTGAACAATGCTGTGCTTTTCTCTGAAGCCAAACTGTTCATCTATCAAGATTTTATTTGTTGTTTAGAATTTTTTGAATCGCCATTTTCCACTCTCTTGGAAAATATGATATTTTGAAGCATGAGTTGAAGATATAAGTTAATTGAATTATTGCTTTACTCGGAAGATTTTTCAGCACAAGATTTTGAATACCGTCAGGCCCAGGGGCTTTTCTTGGCGCAGTTCGTTTTATCGCTTTTTAAATTTATTTTGGAGATGTTAACACAATTGTATTTATTTCTAAATCAGTCTCTAAGATTTCATAGAAGCTATTATTTACCATTAATTCTGTTTCCCTATCTCCCATATTCTCGGTGAGATGATGCACCTTCTCGAAAGTTTCTGCCAATACATTAGCCTTATCTACATCACTATATACGAGGCCCATTGTGCCGTGTAGTTTTCTAATTTTCTCAGGGTTTGGTTTGGAAATGTATTTCGCGGTTTTCCAGAGAGAATTATCTTTTCCTTTCAAATTTTGGAATTTATTATCCCAATTATTGTTACAGAATTTTTTAGTTTCTGCTTCTACTAATTTTCTGCTTCTACTAAGTTTCTGAGGGTATTTTTAATTATTTTGAACTGTTTTATGTCAGTTCTTTGGTAAAGTTTGCGGATTTTATTTCTCTCTGTAATAAGGTCTTTGATGTGTTCTGGTAGGGGAGTTTTATGGTTTCTGGTTTCGATTGAGGAATTGCGATTGACTTATCATTTATTATTGGTGCAAGTGACGTTTTGTTTGACCAGAATAGCTACTCCCCCCTGAATTTTGACTGTCTCTATCTTTCCTGTAAGTTTTGTTCCCGGTGTGTGGAAATTATATGTGGCTTTCAATTTTGTTTCGTTAATCATAAAAAGGTCTACATTGTGCTTCTCGAGAAAGTGCCTCATCTCCCTTTGTTTATGCAGAATGCCATTAGCATTCCAATGGACTATGAGAAGATTGTAATTATGTTGCATTTTCGAAGTATAAAAATATATTCAGAAAATATGAGTCCCTGTTGTATTTTATCATCGGTTTGATCAAGTTCTTGATGAAGATTTTTGACTATTTCTAACATCTTTCTAATGTTAAACTTATCTTTTAGTAACTTACATACGGATGCGTATTTTTGTAGAGTTGATTTTCCTCGCTCTGTACTAGGCTGGGGGTTGACTGTGATGTTGTTATTGTCTGCGAGGCTGCTATTGGCTTTGCCACTGTTGGGCTCGTAACTGCTGTATGTGTGCGCTGCATGGCGCTGCTGGTACTTGGTGTAGATTGTCGGCCTCTTATTACTGCATTTGAATAACTGGTATGCTCGTTCGATATTTGTGTTCTTTCTTCCATTTGTGGGTTGGTGTAAGGTATTTTTCGGTATTTCCCGTTCTCTTAACATCAGGATTCTGTTAATTCTTTGCTGATATTTTGGACAGCCAGAGAAGTTGGCTGTGTGGCTGCCCTTGCAGTTGGCACAGGCTGCACTCTCGTCCCTCGTTTTCTTACAAGTTTTAGTGAGGTGTTCCTCTCCGCATTTCAAGCACTTCGTTTGTTTGTAACAGTTCGTCGTCCCGTGTCCAAATTGTTGGCAGTTGTAGCGCTGGGTGAATTGCCTCGTGTTTCTGTACTCTTCCCATTTAATCTTTGTGTACTGGAGTACTCCAATGATTTTCAGTTGTCTGAGTTTCTCACCTTTTATGTCAGAGTCGTACACTAGAAGATAAGGTGGGTATTCCTGGTTTCTTTCCTTACTGATCGTCATTGTGAATATTTGTTTTGGCTAGTAGTCTAGTTCGTTTAGTTCGTTATGAATTTCCTTTGTGTCCATCCCGGGAAGTCCTTTCAATACAAGTTTTCGATTTTTTTCTCCCTGAGTTGCGTATGTGAAGAAATTCACTCCTGCATCCAGGAGTTGTTTTTTGATCTGCTCATGCGTATCGATCCCGATTGGATAGATTAAAAGTGCAGTTTCCGATATTTTCATAGTTATTTTTTGATAATTGATTTGAGTTGTTTGTACAGTGTGAGTCTTTTTGCACTGTCTATGCTTTTATCATTTACCACGATTGGTGGTGTCTTCGCTTCCTTCTTGTTTCCTCCCTCGGTTCCAGCATTGCCATCTCGAGAGTTTTCTCCGGATTTGTTATTCTGAGATGTTTCAGCTTCTTCCATTTCGTCGTCCATCAGTGATTCAGCTAAGGTGCCGAATCGGATACTCGCGGGCATCGTGATTTGTTGTTTTGATATCATATTTTTTGGGTCCAAATTACTTTCTAGAAGGACTTGCTTCCTTTTTCTATTTTCTGCTAATTTGAAGTCTTCATCCTTTCCCATAGTTATTCCTGGATGTGTGCCACACGCCTTTATCAATGGGGTGCTATGAATATGTATCAATTAACGAGATTTTCAACATTGAATTTATATTAGCGTATGTACTTAATAATTTATTTTCTGCTGAAGAAAAACTTGTTAAACTAAATCAGTTAGGAGAAATAAATTTTAGAATAATCTTGAGAAATTTTTAATAAAATACACTTTGTATGTGTTTATATTTATATTTTATTTTAGTAAAATTACTCTTACATAACACATAAAAACAATTATTATTTTCTGACGCCAATTCATCATATATAAACGTATACGTCGCTTTAGATTAAAGTGATGTGATCTTACAAAATTGTTTATCCTAATTAATAACTTCTTACTCTCACCTTCATCCAATACTTCGAAGGCTTGAAAGGGTTCGTCAAAGTAAGCATCATCGATTTATTTTTGTTTACCAAAACTTAGTGAACTTCTTGTACAATAATGTAACAGACCTTGTAGAATTTAGGTCCATTTTTTAACGGTAACATAATCAAAGAAAGTAAGTTATTACACTTACCTTAAAGTTCTCACCTGCTTGTTAGTCATATTCATTATATAAGCAGATCCAATTTTCTGTCACACATCTTATTTTGACTAAGCTTTTATTTGAAAAACTGATACAAACAACAGGACAAACAATTCACTAAAGATAGATGCCAACTGAAGCGCCGCTTTGGATAAATGGCGTGGCAGAACATTAGAATTTTTTTTTTACTTAATAACCAGGATACAATTAACTCATATTCTATTGGCATGAACATGTCAGATTTGTGAAAAATACTATGAGAACAGTTATATTATCTCTTAGGCCATAAAGCAGATTGTTCCACTTGAAATGGGGTTGGAATCCCTCAAACGGCAGCTTGTCTTTTGATACTATGTCAATTAGGCTACGATTTCCATTGAAAAGTACTGTGTGAAAAAGGTTCGAACGCCCGAGATTTACCGGGAAAAATTCAGTGTGTCAAATGGGGTCTGGTACCTGCGCCTGCGGGATTATTTCTTCATGCGAAAGGAGGAAAGTACCATGTCGAATAGGCAAGGCAACAAGCTTATAAAAGGAAAATTATACTATGTAAAATAATACTTGTTACCTGCGTTTACGGGAATTACTTCCCATGTTAATGATTTTTCTGACATTTTTTCTCGGCTTCTACCGCTATTTTTTCAGAGACTTTACACCCATTGCGAATAATACGTTCTACATCAACTATCTAATAAAAATAACTTCTTACTAATAGAGAAAAGAACGTTCTTACACGGAAAGAAATACAATTTCCTTGTTATGAAGTACAATCCTACATAGAGTCTTCTCCCATGTTTTCAAATAATTATATTCACTATATGAGAATAGGGGTTTTCGCTGTTTGAAAAGTAATTTTCACTGTGCAATTGATATTTTCTATCAATTTCCATGTGCATTTTACAATTTCAAATAGTAGGTTCTTCTTTTTACGATGTGGAATTGTAACAACTACAATGTTTTTCAAATCTATTTTTCTCCGTGGAATACCAAGATATAATTCTGGCCTATTCGTTTTGAATTTAAAAGCTTAAAACAAGTAAAAAAAAAAGTAATAATAATACCGGAATCTTCGAATTGTACAGTGACAATTAATTATGGGTTATTAAGACTAAGATCCTTTACTTGGACACGTACATTTGTATGCATCCGATTGCACATATCCGTAATATAAAAGGTAAATAAGAAAAGTACAAAGAGAGCCACTGCACGAATCGAGACTCTAATAGGACACTTTGCCTGTGGAATTTACCACGAGCGTCCTTGGGTGATCGGCACGTTCGCCCGCTATTATTCACGCATTCCGGTACTAGATAAACAAAAGGATGGAGAAAGCTTGGCTCGTCGATGTGAGAATTGGAAACTCGAACTGGCGAAACTCCTTGTAAGAAAATACAAGCAGGGATTCTGAAAGTTCAGAGCTGGTTAAGTCTACCGTGTTAAACATTAAAGATGTATAAAAATAATAATTCACTAAAGATTCTTCAGAGAAAAAATTTTTCTTTCAATCGTCTTTAAATCTATAAATTTTCATTTTATTCACGGAATAGGAATATCAAAGTAGTTTTGAAACAAGTAATTCAAATTAAAACAATACAACATTAAAATATAATATAAAATATAAATATAATATAAATATAGTATAAATATAATGTAAAATTAAAACAATATAACATGCATGTGACAAGAAAATAAGAAATGTACTAAGTCGAATGTCATACTCAATGCTGTTGTCCAGCAGATACCGCCAACTACCGTGCAACCAATCAGAGCAATCTACCGGATACCAAACTAGCCTCCGGCTCCGGATATCTATACACTGTCATTATTTTAAGCTGAAAAAACGGCATGCATGTTCCTTCAGATTAACATCAACAAATTTTTTTAATTTCGAAAAAAAACTCTGCTAATTATTGGCCGAGTACTATTGGACAAGCTGTGAATTATTATCTTGATGTGTGCAAAAAAATTGATTTTCACCAGAAACGAAGCCTCTTCAGAAATTGGTTAAATTAATTTGATATATGTAAAAAATAAGTAACAATAAAATACAACACAAAAAACAGGATATTAGAAAAAACAATTATAATAATTTTTTTTTCAGACGCCATGAACACTTTCTTTTTTAAATGAAGTAAATGCCATGAGCGAAGATATCTAGTTAAAGAATTGTAATATTTTTAAATCAATTAAATAAGTAGGAAAATAATGCAATTTGTTCCATAGAAAATATAAAATTCTAAATAACAAATAGCTACTAATCATTATAATGTAGAAGAAATACGGGAAAATATAATTAAGATAAACTTTCAATTCACCTGAGGAAATTTTTCAACGAAAATGAAATGGAGTGTCATCAACTAAAGAGAAAAAAGAATATTGTTTTGTGTTTCAAGGCATAAATAGATCAATGTAAAATATCGAAATCATAGCCTGTATTATGATAATATTCGGTTTTACAATTCGCATATACATGCACATGAATATGTCTTTATAATTTAAAGAAAATGATCCTCGCTTACAAAAATGCAAATAAATGAATGAAAATATAGGAGAATGCGGCTAAGCGTGTGTTACGAAATTCTAAAGTTATAATTTTATTAATAATTTTTCGTATATTTGAAAAGATACGTGTTCACATATACGTTCAAAAAGCGAAAAAATTAATTTTTTACATTGAAAACATTCTTTTATGTTTTTAATTGATTCATGGATCTAAATGTTAATGCAAATTTTATATTGCTTATTATTTAAAAACATTGACGCTAGTTAAGTGTCAAAAGTTGGCAGTTTTTTTCAAAATTTTTTGATGGTAAGCTGAAGGAACATGCAGGCCGTTATTTCTTTTAGCTTAAAATAATATTTCCTAACAAAATACAAAGTGACATGCAAGAAAAAGTCATGGAAAATGTCTTTTTTTTCATTTACAACATTTTTTTTAGGGTTTTCAATTTTTTTGCCGAACTTACATGCATCCCATTCTTCTAATTAACCCTCTGTCTGGCCCAGAGTATTTCCACATTGCAATCTAAACTACGTGACCAGCTCACCGATGCAAAGTACATGAGTGTTAGTGCAAGAATTTCAGGATCGTGTCTATTAAAAAAGTGCATGGGCCCTCTGAATAACATATTTTGTAAATAATAAACAAATTATTAATAAGTATTAAAAATGAAGTATTAGTATTAAAGTTGAAGATTATCTCACAAAATTGCTTAAAATTGGGTAAAAAGTGACAGATTTATGATACGAAAACCATAATTTGGAACATAATCTCGAAAACAAACGTTAACTGGAACAAAATACATTTGAGAGGTAGAAATGTTAAAAATTTATTTAACTTACAGTTAATTTAAGGTGACGATGTACATTAAAGCAATCTTTAAAGATTTCGTGCAATTTTTATGCCTAAAAAGACATTTTGTATTTTGTAATGTAAGAGTAGGAAAAAGTTGTTTTCGTTACAGGTAAGGAAGAAAATAATACAACCAATTTAAAACTTGATACTTTTTTATTTATAATCCTTTTTAAATTATTGAGACTTATTACGGAACTAATATCGAGGGGAGTGGAAAGCCGAAAATCGGGCGTAGACACAATAAAACTAGCGAATTATAAAAAGAAGGCAACGGTAACTTTAATGCCACTTACATGTTGGCCCCTAAATCCGTGTCGTGGCTAGGTGGAAGGAAAGATGCGGCCCGGTACGATGAGTACGGTAGATCCGTGGCGTGGGCGGCTCGACGATCCGCGGTTCGCTGGCGGACGGCTAGGTTGGCGTCCTAGGAATCCGTGTTCCCTGGTTTGGCACTTGCGTTGACAAAACGACGCGAAAAAAGATAGTTTCGCGTGAAAGAGCAGAGCGAGACTGACACATAGGCGCGTTATCGCTAGGCAAATCCGGTCCCCTGGGGGAAATCCGCCCCCCCCCCCCCCCCCCCCCCCCCCCCCCCCATCGTTCGCTATCCTAATACTCTTAGTTGCTGGGCCGCTCCAAGCCTGCGTGTTAGGTAACAATTCTGTTACAGGCTGTACTTTTGTATTAAAGTACTTACATTTTTGATTGATTATGATAAGCAAAGAATTCTTTTGGCACAAAGGTACGCCGCATATTCTTAACAGATGAAAATTGTTCTTTTTATTACTTCTTTCATTTTGCAGACTCAAAATCTTTTAGGCCAGACGCCATACCCAGTCCTGTCAGATCTTATATGTCGCCAAAATATTTTGAGTGATTCGTATGCAGAATGATCTCCTGATTTCGAATCGGTGTGGTACGTCTTCGGCAGATTGTGCGTTCTCGAGATATTCGCAATTAATCAATTTTTTAATTACTCCCGATTAATGATTTTCCATTAAACTTATTTCGATTTTTTTTCTGCACTTTATTAGCTCATTACAGGATGAATAAAAAACGTTCAAACACATTTGCCCTCCGACGAATATTTATTGCACAATAGCAACTAATAGGCGAAAAAATTGGAAAAAATTCTATGTGCCATATCTTCAAAAATATGATCTAAAAGAGAAATATTTTTTTAATTTATGAAAATAACAGCTAAAGTATACACTTTTTATTTTAAAATAACTATTTTTCTAAAGTTAATACTTTCCTGGCAAAATTGAGTTTTATTGGGTGAAATTCTGCGGTGTGATAATAAATTATAATAATAAGTAATCTTTAGTAAATTAAATTCATGTTAGAGACAATATTTTTGCTCAGATATATTGTTGCTGTTCCCAGAGACAAAGTTCCTGTGAAATTATAGTGAAATTGTTTAAATTTAAGCAACGACGCATGAATAATCAATTACGGGGTTTCAAATACTAACAACTTTTCTACAAAACGTTATAAATGTTAGAAATTTAGCATGATAATTTTCTAAAGTACCACTAAAACAATGATGCTAAGAAAAAATTATTTATACAAAAATTGTAACTTGTAGAACAATCTAAATTCCAATTATTTATCTACAGTTCTATATGCAGTGGAAACTTGGCACGAAGCTTAAACAATCTTACATATGATTTAAAATTCAGTCATATAATTTAAATTTCTTAATTTTTATTTATTTAATGGTTATCAACTTTCCTTTTTTGGGAGAGTTTGACAAAGGGGCTATAAGTGATGCCGTAAACTGGGAATCTTGCTAACGACCGGCGAGATCAAAAACCATTGGCGTCGAATCGTCGTAGATACCGAGCAAGGGTTGTGGGCCCACTCAGCCACAATATTATGCTCTGAATTATTCTTCCAGGAAAACTGATTTAATTTTGAAAAGAAATTGTGTTTGGTTAAGGTAAAAAAATGATGCAGACTCATTTATAAGATTGATATTATGAAATAGTTTTTTCATGTACTTTATTATTTTATATGCAGTTACATATTGTGTCAGTGTGTATAGTAATATCTCTAAATTATTTATCATTCATCTAATATATTTATGGTATCGTCGGTGTGGCCAATTTAATGAAAGAAGAAAAACCTCGGAAATTTTCCGGTTTTTTCCCAGTTCGCAAAAAATTTTCATCGCCAATAAAATAAACAAATTTCATCTCCAAAGCTAAAAAAATTCCATTTGAAGTAATGAAAAATATATTACAAATGAAATCACTCAAAGTGGAACACTTGCTATTTTATTTTTAAATAAAAAAAATGTTGTACTCAAATGCTCAATAATTTGCACGTATAAAATTGAAGTGAGGTACTAACACTTTTCAATTAAACAATTTGAAATGAAAGGCAGATATACTGCAAATTTTAGAATTTTTATCTTTTATAAACTATAGAGTTCAAAGATTCAAATTCAGTTCCAAAAACATAAATCGGTGTTATCATTTTCACTGTTTTAAGTTGAACATTTAATCAATGAACGTTCAGATTTTCAAAATTAGATTTTTTAAAGAAAGTTTAAGTTAGAAACATTAAAAATTCAAAAATTAACATTATTTAACTCAACACTTCTAAAATTAGAATTTAAATTATTTTAAAGACTTTAAAACATCGTTGAAAACCTTCAATATTTTGTTTCAAAATCCAGAGATATCTAGAATTTAATTTAAACTTTTTCAAATTTTAAATAATTTTTCTTGAATTTATAAATATCTTTCAAAAGTAATGACTTTTTTAATACAATTTTTAGAATATCCTGCTTATTATTTATAGGAAAAACTTGAGTCACTTTAAGTTTTAAAAAGTTTCAAAATTAATGTAAAATTTAAAATGATTTTAAATAATTTAAACGAGTTGTATGTTCTGACAACATTCGCCTATTCGTATCGAAATTTTCGAGCATTTGCTGCAGCCTCATTTAAAACAAAATGTAGATTTGTGCAAATTTCAAATACAAATTTTAGAAGCTTTTAAGAATTCTAAAAGGCTTCCAAATAAAAAATAAAACATTTTTTGAACATTCCAAGGAAAATGTAAAATGATTTCTTGTGTTAAAAAATATTTTAAGAAAATATTTTCAAGGATTTTCACAATTTTCAAAAAAGAATCTGGAATATTTTAAAGGAATTTTTTTACGTTACCAAAATTTTTTGAACATGACAAGCAAAATTTGATTCATTTAAAAAGATATTGTTTAATTGTTCTTACAATTCAGAGTAAATTTTATAAATATAAAAAAAAATTCCTTCGAATATTCCACATTCTTTTTGACAATTTCGGAAATCTTTGAAAATCTTTTTAAATATTCTCTTAAAAGATTGAGAAAAAAATGAAGAATCATTTTTTATTTTCCGAAGAATCTTAAGAAATTGTTTTTATCCTTTTGAAGCCTTTCATAATTCTTAAACAGTTTCTAAATTTTTAATTTGAAATCTGCAAAAATATACCGAAACTTCGGCACTAATATCCGAATTATGTAGATACACACTGTTCCTTTGAATCACTTTCAATTTTTTCTACAAAAATGAAAATTTTAAAAAGTGAGACATTCCTAAGTAGAAGAAAAAATAGTTAAATATCTCAATGATTCAAAGAAATATCTAATTTCGAAGTAAGTCTCCCATTACTTTATTGTTTTTTTTTCTGAAACGTTTTCTAGTTCCGAAAGGAAACTTCACTCTAAGTTTTCTGTAAAATATTAAGAACTAAAAATAATTTTCACCTTTATTTAATTTTATTCTGATTCTAGTTTTTCAAGGAAATAAAAGAAAATTATTTTTGTAGAAATTAATTAATTTCTTATTTCTTATAACAGCAAAATAGTTTCACAGTGCCGAATGGACCCATGAACCCTTCATCTAGCATTTTCTATTTCCACGCCTATGGGGTCCGAACCAGCCGGCCAGATGAGCGCTTCCGAGTTTACAATGTCACTTATCGAGCCCATTGTCGAATTCTTAAAAAAAGGGAAGCTTATAATTACTAAATGAATAAAAATTAAGAAATTTAAATTATATGACTGAATTTTAAATAATATTTAAGATTGTTTAAGCTTCGTGCCAAGTTTCCACTGCATATAGAACTGTAGATAAATAATTGGAATTTAGATTGTTCTACAGTTAACAATTTTTGTATAAATAATTTTTTCTTAGCGTCATTGTTTTAGTGGTACTTTAGAGAATTATCATGCTAAATTTCTAACATTTATAACTTTTTGTAGAAAAGTTGTTAGTATTTGAAACCCCGTAATTGATTATTCATGCGTCGTTGCTTAAATTTAAACAATTTCACTATAATTTCACAGAAACTTTGTGCCTGGGAACAGCAACAATATATTTGAGCAAAAATATTGTCTCTAACATGAATTTAATTTACTAAAAATTACTATTTATTATCACACTGCAGAATTTCACCCAATACAACTCAATTTTGCCAGGAAAGTATTAACTTTAGAGAAATAGTTTTTATTATAAAAAGTGTGTACTTTAGCTGTTTTTTTTCATAAATTAAAAAAATATTTCTCTTTTAGATCATATTTTTGAAGATATGGCAAATAGAATTTTTTTCCAATTTTTTCGCCTATTAGTTGCTATTGTGCAATAAATATTCGTAGGAGGGCAAATATGTTTGAACGTTTTTTATTCGTTTATTTATTATTTATTATTCTTTTATTTTTTATTCGCCAATATCTCGAGAACGCACAATCTGCCGAAGACGTACCACACCGATTCGGAATCAGGTGATCATTCTGCATACGAATCACTCAAAATATTTTGATGACATATAAGATCCGACAGGACTGCGTATGGCGTCTGAACTATTTTCGGATTTGTATTTTTTTAATCAAGTGAGAGAGGAAACTTGATTGCTGAATCGTGAAGCTGATGTTCCTACTCGACATCCTGAAATTTTCTTCGGAAATTTTCCTTGAACTGAAGTCTCCTATGAGTTGCTCTGCCAGATATTTTTCTAAAATTTAGTTGCCTGCATCCATGTGTTGAGGTTTGGGGTCGATTTGTCAAGTCAAATAAGATGAAGCTGTTTATGATGGCAGTATTAATGGTAAAATGAAAAACACGCTTCCACCACTTAGTACTGGGACGACCAACCGAGTAATAATTTAAAAAAATTATTTTAAAAAGATAATGAATTAAAAATTAGGAAATTATAAATTTGTTGTATCATTTTCTTCCTTATTTGTCACGAAAACATAATTTCTCTTTTTTACCATTGCAGAATGTGAAATTACCTTTTAGGCACAAAAATTGCACGAAAACTGGCAAAAACTCGTTATAATATACAACGTCACCTGCAATTAAATTTAAATAATATGAAGTTTGAACAATTTTTCCACTCAAAGGTATTTTTTTCAATTAAGCGATTCCTTTTGTGAGGTAATGCTCTATTTGATGGTTCTCGTATCATAAACCAGTCACTTTTGATCTATTTTCAAGCAATTTTTTAAAAACTTTTCTTCATTACTTGATAAAAAAACAAAATAAAAATCCTAAAAGTTGTTGAGTCTGAAAAATAAAAGGGTTAATACAAAGAACAATTTTCATGTGTGATGAATGCGACGTACTTTTATACATAGAAGAATTCATTACTTATGATTAATCAAAAATTTCAGTACTTTAATACAAAATTATAGCTTCAATAATTCGAAAAGGATATTGAATCAAAAATAGCAAGTTCTAAATTTGGTGTATGATTGTCTTCCTTACGTGTCGCGAAAACATAACTTCTTCCTACAACCCTACCAATAGAAATCTCAGAGTATATTCAGGTGAAGTAGCCTGGCCGGTTCGAGACTATCTGCAAGTTCCATTTGAACGATTTAGTCTCAGAGATAGTCTGAGAGATTTGGACCATTTTCAAGGTTCTTTTATACATCCTTTTAAGAGTGATGCGACGGTAATATAATGGTCCATTTGTATTCGTCACGTACCGGGCGGGCAAAGTTATTTACAATAGTTGGACGTCGCTAACCCGAATGTCCCTTTTAAAATTTTTCTTCAAATTATTAACACTTCTTATTTAATCGATGAATTTTCTTATTATACTTATTTATAATTATAACTTATATACTAACATACAATTTTCTAGTTGAATTAAAAAATGTTGTCTTTTTTGGCGTATCTCATTTCATTTACGAGAAACGTTGTATTCAGTCCAATTTTAAACATTTAAAAAAAAGTTAGATATCTAAAATCTTCGAAACCCGTAGATTCTGAATTATTATGTTTTAGGCTTTTAACTATGAAATTAACATAATTCTATTTCTGAATTTTAATCCGAAAGCTTAACAAAGGTCACTTGAGTGTTGGCTACTCTACTGAGATAGCCTCTATACTTGTTTTTATTATCGAATTCTTATTTCAATTTCAGTCTCTCTGCTTGTTTTTATGATCGTATTTGTATTTCAATTTCGGAAAGGACATTTTAAAGCCTTCAAACATTTAAACGAGCTACCTGAATCTTTAAATATATCTACCTGAGTGTCTGCGGAGTATTTCTCAGAGCTTCTCAGAGCCTTGAGAATCTTTAGCATATACTCTGAGATTTCTATCGATTGGGTATTATATTACAAAATGCAAAATGTCCTTTTAGAAACAAACATTGCACGAAATCTTGAAAAAATGGTTTTAGAACACATCGTGACCTTAAGTTAACTGTAAATTGAATAAATTTAAAACCATTTTTCTTCTCAAGTATATTTTGTTCCATTTGACGTTTGTTTTTGAGGTTATGTTCCACATTACAGTTTCCAGATCATAAACGTGTTACTTTTTATCTAATTAAAATTTTTTTAAATATTCTTCAACTTCAATATTGATACTTTGCTTCGAATCTTTTTTAATGATAATTTACTTATTATTTCAAAAGTTTGGCACCTGAACCCCTCAAAGCTCAAAAGGCTGATTTTTTTCATAAATTGCAATGCAGTTTTCATTGTAGCATGCGGTATAAAATGGGGCACCACAATCTGTCATCAGCTCCCGGTCTATTATAAATAATTCATCTCATCTATTATATATGTTAAATCATTTGTTTATGGAAACTCCGTTAATTTTTTCAATTCTTACAATTATTGTTAAAGGTAGACTTATGCTCTTATATATGTCTATTCACAAGGAATTTCTCTGTTTATTACTTTTACCGAAGCCAAATATATAAAATTAGAGTGTTTTCATTTGTATCACCAAAAATTTATAATCCTAATATATTTTCCTGAAACTAGTGATTAATTAATGAGATTAATTACAAATAAAAATAAGTGCTACTACAAAAATCTCATATCTTACATACATTTGATACTCGCAACATCTACAATTTATTTTTATATGTAATTAATCTAATTAATTGATTTATGTCTTTATTGAAATTAGAAGAGTATTTTCTAACTCAGAGAAATAAACTATAGCTATACGGCAGTCAAAAAACAAAACAAAATCAAGATTTTTATATTATGTCCATCCAGTTTATAGCCCCACTGTTTAAATGGCTAACGATAGGCAATATGAAGGGCACCTTTCATAAATCGAATCCATGTATGCCACATCAATTCATACTCAACATAATATATTCTGCCATTCACCTCAACTTTACATGTCTTCAATCGTTTTGAGATTTAATATTTCGAAGTTCAGTAAGAATTTTATTTGTCGTTTCTGCTTCAGACTGGAATGATATTGGGATACAAGTGTTATGCGAAGCATGTCGAGGATTTTGCCCGACTGGTGTATGCAAAGGTTCGTTTATATCCTGAAGGCAAAGAGGAACCATAGATATCAAGAAAATACTTAAAGTTTTACGTTCTGTACAATTTTCTGATTTTTTTTGGTAAGAATTTTTTTCCAGAATAACCATCTCAAACGTATTTTATTAATTCTTGGCATTTTCAGGCGGTAAAATAGTTTCAACTTTTAACAATCTCTTCGCAGTATGGTATAGAAGTTCTTGTAGTTGTATAGTAGCACCCGTCTCATTGATTTGAATCCCTGAAGTTGAAGGATACATAGAAAAACGCTGGTGTTAAATTTGTTGCAGCTCAAATTTCATTGGGCATCTAGGGGAAAGTAATCATTTGGAGACTGAATTTTGGCTCATGCAGAGTTGTGGAGTTCTAAACCGCGCTTTCAGCCACCTGAATACCTGTCAAATCAACTATTCGCTTTGCGATATTAGCCTAAATAATTATTAATAAGGAAACCAATTGAAACAATATTTACCTAATTTTCAAATTTCTTCCATTTAATAGGGCGTACCAGTCACTTAGAATAAAATTATAACTTCCTAATGCAACTTCCAAAAGTTAGGTTAGTCATGCCCGTCGACATTTAAACTAAAGCCGGGATGTATAGAAAAATTCATGACCTTCTACATATACAATAAGGTATTTTCACTCCAATCACTAGCTCACTTTACTTCGTTGAATACGGAGGGATAATAATTGACCAAATGCATGGGAATCGGTTAATTTTTGCTCTATTTTTCTAATATCTTCGTCGAAAGTAATTTTTCTTCATAAGTGCAATTGAAAAATAGTTTTTCTTTTTTAGGGACTATTTATTGCAATAATAAAATGATAATAATTTTCATTCATGCGTGCGTTAGGGCTGAGCGCTGGTTGTCTACCCTTTGAAGCGCGATTCAAGATTACATTGAAAAACAATTCTTGTAATTTAAATCAATAATTATTAAAATATACTCGAGAATGTATACAAATTGTGTAACTTTTGATTTCAGACAAGAAAAAAATTTATAACACATGTATTTTATGAATAACACTTTATTTTCATTGAATTTGAAAGACTGACTAATATTTCTCAAAATATTTCTGAATAAATACATTTTTTTAAATACCATGTAATATTTCAGTAGCTTGATATATAGAAGCTAATTGCAGAATACAATAGTGATAATATTTGAATAATTCTAAAACAAAATTTCAGATTGTTCTTTTCGATTGAGACGTGACAAAATAACGCTTGAAGTAAAAAAAAAGAAAGTATAACTACAATGTAGTCGTGATAATTTATGTATTTATAGGTTATATAATTATATGAATACCCAGAAAAATACATACAAAATATTAAAAACTTATAAATAATTATTTTCAATCACTTTCCCAAGAAATTTCTTTTTAAATTGAATGTTTTGTAAAATATAGTTTGGTCTTTGGAATTCACTGAAAATAAACTGTTATTAATATAATATATGTGTTGTATTTTTTTGCCTGAAATCAAAGTTACACAATTTTTATATATCCTTGTAGATATTTTAATAATTATTTACTTAAGTTACAAGAATGTTTTTTAATGTAATTTTGGATCGTGCGCCAAGTGCGGCCAATGAGCGGTCAGCCCTATCGCAAGCGCATTGGCATTGGCACATTGGCATCATTGGTCCACAGTACAAACCGGAAAAATAAATCAAATCAGCCGACAGGAAAAAGTTGGGATATGAAAGCCTGAATAAGGTATTTTCACTTCAACCATCAGCTAACTTCACTTTGTTAAAAGCTGAGGGGGAAAAATGGATAAAAACTTTATTTCTGTAATATATTTGTAATTAATCATCATTATTATTATTTTATTATTTCATTAAATACTAATTAAAAAATAAAAACTATTTTTTAACGACACTTATATCGAAAAAATTACCTTTTACGAAGATGTTGGCAAAATGGGGCAAAAATGAACTGAATCCCATACACTTGGCCCCTTATTTTCCCCTCACCAATCTACGAAGTGAAGTTAGCTGTTTATTGAAGTGAAAATACCTAATAGGCTTTTATCTTATCAGTTTGAATGTTCCCGCCGCTATATTTAAAACATTGCAATGTTTTACGAAACTCCCAATGTTTCATGAAACTTTTCATCAGGCTAAAGTTTCATGCAAATTTACATTCCAACTCATCGCGAAAAACAAATTTCTGTTTTTATTATACAATTGTATTTACCTTATCTTTCATGTGTGACACTAGCCACTGCAAGATTAGATATCTAAGATACCTTTAAACTTCCACAGAAAAGCTAGTGGAAATTTGTTCGAACGACCAGGCATCAATTTCTATGCAGACGGTCACGACTTAGTTTGTACATCCCGGCTTTGGTGGCTTGAATGTCATATAGTAGGGTTTGACTAACCTAACATTTGGATATTACATCACGCTAAGTACTATTTTTATTCCAAGACTATTTAGTCGCTGGTAAATGAGAGGAAATAAAAAGTTAGGTAATTATTATTATAACTTACCTGCTTATTAATATCTGTTTCACTCAAATAACGACCGACAAAATGATCTTGTCAGGTGACTTATAGTTTGTAGTCGACACTTCACGTTGCACTGGATGAGAAAAAACAGTGTCTAAATGATGCTTTTCCCCTAGATTCTCCGAATGAACCTATGTGGTTCAAATTTGTTGCAACTCTATTGAACACCGATTTCGGTGTACATTGGAGGATCGGCGATTTTCTGTGTAACATTCATTTTTGGCATCTGTAATGTGCTTATAAGATAGAAGAATGTCACCATTTTTTGCTGCAAAAGTTTTCTCAGAAATTCATATTTATTCTTAGATAATTTCAAGAACATAAAAAGGGCATGTGTTTCATCGTCAGTAAAAGGTATCGGTAGTACACATGTTGTGCCCCGAGATATATGAGATTCCATGTTTGCAGCGTTTTGTCTGAGAATTCCTGAACACTCTTATCCTTTCGAGATTTCGAAGTTGAGGCTTCTGGAACCAAAAACACAGCATCCAATCATGACTTATTGTCACGCAGAAACTTATCCTTGTTAGAAAAAGTAGCCTCCAATCTCATATTGAAGGCAGGTATGAAATATTGAATTAGTCACTTTCGCACTAACTATACCAAATTTTCTACAAAAAAATACTTTTCTTTTAAAGAATTCAACAAGACGTCTATCTCTTTAGAATTCGATACTCATAAGATATCAGATAATTCCCTTTATTTCAACTCGAAAGTATCCATGTTTGTAAAATTCAATGATCAAATAAGCAACAGATACGGATACAGCTACGAGAAATAGAAATTGGCTTAGAAACATTCAGTCACTACGGGAAATTAAAAAAAATCAACCGCAGTACTTGCTAAGAATAATTATTACAGCATTAAATATATATATGAAAATTAAAAGGAACACACGCTGAACAAACACTATATTAAACGGAACACGAATAGAACGAACACTAAATAAAACGCCAAATCGTAAAAGTAGCTGAAATCGTTAAAATCGTTAAAAGGTCTTTCAAAGAATGGCGAACAGAAAATAACTCGATAACAGAAACAAAAGACAAACGATAAGTACGCTGCACTTATCGATTGTATTTTGTCTACGCTGAGCCGCGAATAGAAACCGACCATTTTTACTTCATTCTGCAAGGCAAGTTTAGCTTATACATTTAAAAAGAGTTGATTCCGTTCACAAAAATGAAGGACATTCATTGTAACTGATTTTTAAATAAAAAATTGTTTAAATAATAAACAATTCCAAAGCTGTAACAGAAATTTCAGCAACGGTAACTGCAGAAAACTCCAGTCACATGTATCACAAAATTATGTTGCAGTTTGGAAATTTTTTGTTACTGTAACTGAAAATGACTAGAGGTTAAAAAACTTTTTTGGTTCATTATTTTAATATAAAACATGAAGTCTATATTTGTCCTAAAAAATATAAATAGAAAGAAAATATAGCTGAAGTTAAGACCAATATATGCACACTCATTGTATGCAATATATAATCAAAGCCCATCTTTTATGATAAGAATTTTTTTTACATTTAATATATTGAGTATATTGTATAACATAGTTATTTACATATAAACTTCGTATATAATCTCACTTAAATTTTTATTTTTAAGACAACTGTATACTGCAATTTTATATAAAATTTAATGAACCAAACAATAATGTCTATATACATTACATGTTTAGAGAACTTGACTCAAAAAATTTATACGAAATGTTATTTTATTTATTATAAATAATGTTCGTGTGTAATTTTTTCGCAAAACATTGAATTTCCAACCAGAAAATATGTATTTTTAGCAAAAAATTAATTTGTAGCAAAATAGCTAAACCTCCAACCAAAGAAATTAATTTTAAACTAAAATACGAATACTGCCTACAAAAATTATTTCTTAAAAAAGTGGTTCAACCAAATTTTTCAACAAAAAAAGTTGTACCCTCAAACAGAGAAAAGATTAACTTTCAAGGAAACAGTAGCATTTTTATCCAAGAAAGACGACATTTCTACTAAAACGGATGAATTTTTGAATCAAAAATACAAATAAAGAATAAATTGAATTTCCATTCGAAAAAGGCTTTATTTTGACATTTTAACATCAAAATATAAGATTACAACAAAAAGTAAATCTTCCACGAAAACTAGACTTTAATTTTTAACCCAAAAATACGATGTTTCAACGAAACAGTTAAAGTTTTAATAAAAAAGGGCAAGTTTTGGAAGAAAAATGGTTTAATTTTTATAAAAACCGTTGCATTTTTATCTAAGAAAGGTGTCATGTCTACTTAAATAAATGAATTCTTAAGGGGGCCGACCCAAGTAACGGCTTCAAAAAATCAATTTTTTTTTCTTTTCTTAAATGGAATCTTGTGATCCCAAAAACACTCTGTAAAAGTTTCAGAGTCGCAGGTACATTCTTTCACCCCTAAAAGACGCCCCACGCGTCTCGCGTTAGTCTGCCGATGCTGCCTTTTTTTTTCAACATGTGAATCTTTAAACGCGTTTTTATCGGTTTCATATTTTTCATGATCCCCGGAAGATAACTCTAAAAGTATTTGATCGATTGAGTTCTCCTTGCATACATATGTAGTTGCAATTGATTGTCTTCTGTATGAACCAGTCTAAACTGCAAACAAAAAAATTTAAAGAATTATTTTTTAAACAATTTCATGCAAATTTTTGGGTCGAAATCAAAATTTTTTTAAACGGACGCCATTTTGAAACATTAATGTTTTTTTAAAACATTTTTTGGTTCACACAGAAGCTATGCAAATCAACTTCAAAAAACTTTGTTGTTTTTTCATTTCAGACGAATGTGCGGGAAACTTGAGTGCGGGCAATTGAGGCTTCGGATGCAAAAAGGAGATATAGAATTATTTTGCTGGAGTGGGGAGGCCCCTGAGCACTTGAAAATAAAACCTCGAATTTTAATTTTTAAGATACATATCCACAATGAAAATTTAATGCCGGATCTTTTTCTCCTCATAAAAAAAGTTGTAACTTTTTTATTTTTCGAATTATTTACGAAAAACTGTTTTTTTCTCTGATTAAAATTTTCTGAATTTTTTCACTTCAACTCCCAACGATATAGGAAGTTTTTAATATTTTGGAACAAAACTGATCAGAAATATGCATTATCATGTTCTGCGGCGGATGACGTTAGCCAAAGTTCAAAATGTTTCTTAAAAAAAAATGGTTAATAATTTTTTTCCGAGACGTTGCATAGTTCGTGCACAAACAGCTTCCAACGTTTCGGGAGTCGAGCGAATTTTGAGCAAGCGAATATTGTCAGTGAGAATGTTGTTCAGGAAGGTTCAAGAAAGTTTTCTGGAAAGTTTTAGCTTAATTGGAATAGTACTTAAGAAACTGTTGATGTTTTAATTTTATGGCGCAATGGACTTTCTCCCGAGTAGACTATGGCCCGGCCGGTAATCTGCTACTCCAGTGTTACGTACAAGTGTGTCTCACAGCCAGCCGAGTTTTTGTGATAAAAATACGAGGAATATGGAAAATCATGGTCTATAACAAATATTTCTGTTTCTTTTATGAAACTAGTTAAATGCTACCATTTCTACGGTTGTTTCTTTGCAAACAATGAAATATATCAGTGTACTTAAGTCTGCGCCGATCAGCACACCATATCCTTAAAATATAATGTGATATATAAAAGGTGTTCGATTGAATTATCCTAATAGCTATACAACATTCTATGATATAAATATAGTGAAGTTTTCCAATTAAAAAACTAGAAAATAATTTGAAACCTACTAATTGTAGAAAACGAAAGAAGCATGAAAGTTAGTGGGAAAGAACTGTTCTTAAATGCAGCAGAAATCCAGTATGTAATAATAAATTAATCAATTATTTCTTGCTTCATATACATAAAAAATATCTTGAAAAAAAATATATATTTATAAATATCGCAGTAATGATAATGATGATATTATTAAATAGATACATTATTATTGTGAATGAAAAAATGTGAATCATGGAGGAAAATAATTATTTGATAAATATTCCATTTTTGGTGCAACTATTTTTCAAAGCGCTATTTACAAAATTGAAAAAATAAAATAAAACAGTGCCATTCTATAAAATATTGTTATAAATTCTTAAAAAAAAAGCTTGGCAACACCTAAATTTTTAGCAATCTAAATAGTATTTTCTAAATTTATATTTTCCGTGAACAAACTAAATTTTTGTTTTTTACATTAGAAACATTTTGGTGAAATAAAAATCGTTTGGAGAAAGAAGGAAACTTGAATTTTATAAATTGGAATACATTATTTCTTGTAAAAATTTGTTTAATCATTTTTTTTATACGGAGAGTTGTAACATAATTATTATCTTTAGCACCAAAATATCAATTTATACATTGAAAACAATTTTTTATACTTATTGAACAATGTTAGATTTACTGTGTTTTTAATTACAAAAACTCGGCTGGCTGTGAGACACACTTGTACCTAACGCTGGAGTAGCGGATTACCGGCCCGGCCGTAGTCTACGCAGCAGAAAATCCATTGCGCCAGCAAATTAAAACATCAACAGTTTGTTAAGTACTATTCAAATTAAGCTAAAACTTTCCAGAAAACTTCCTTGAACCTTCCTGAATAACTTTCTCACTGAAAGTTTTCGCTTGCTCAAAGTTCGCCTGACTTCCGAAACGTTGGAAGTTGTTTGTGCACGAATTATGCAACGGCTCGGAAAAAAATATTAATATATAAAAAAAATATATATATAAATATATAAAATATTAAAAATTTGCCATTTCGTTGCGAGTTGAAGTGAAAAAATTCAAAATATTTTAATCGGGGGAGAAAAAAATGCGGCATTAAATTTTCATTGTGGATATATATTTTAAAAATTAAAATTCGAGGTTTTATTTTCAAGTGCTCAAGAGTCTCCCCACTCCAGCAAAATAATTCTATATCTCCTTTAAGTATTCGGAGCTTCAATTTCACATCTCCCGGCTGAACATGTTCAACATCTGCCTTTATAATTAAAAATGTTGTGCATATTTATGGCTGAGAAAATTTATTTCTTAGGTCAAAAATGTCTTAATAAACCATAAAAGTTTTGGAAAGATTCGTTATATTCTTCATCCCCCAAAAAATCAGAAAATATACCCTTATTTTTCAGGTTTACATGGGTTATAGCCCTTAAATTAAAGACAAATAATTAAAAAAATAGTTGAATTTGTATCCAAAAAAGATTTCTGTTTCACTTTTCGGCATAAAAATATGACTTTTAAATGAGAAAAAAATGGTCTATGAGAATAGCTGCATTTTCTACCCAAAGGTATGAATTTTCAATAAAAAATTTGAATTTTTAACAGAGAAGAAAAAATACTTTAATACAAAATTCTTGAATTTTAAACCAAACCATTGTGTTTTTATTGAACAAAGATGCAATTTCTAGTAAAATAGATAACTTTCTTTAAATAGAGAGAGAAATTGTCGAAAAATAGTTGAATTTTCAAACAAAAAAGATTTTGTTTGACTTTTTAGCATTGAAATATGAGATTTAAAAAATAAGTTAATTTTCTATGAAACTAGATGAATTTTTAACACCAAAATTCAATTTTCAACCAGAAAGGATGTCTTTTCGACAAAATTGATGAATTTTCAAACAAGTAATAAAATTTGTAAGTAAAAACGTAATATTGTGGAGAAATCCACTGCAAAAATATACATATAAATACAAGGCAAACAAATCACTAACAAGAATACGAGGGTAGTTCAATAAGTCCTTAGAATGACCAACAGATGGCGCTCGAATCGCTCCAAATCATTTGTTTTCAGTCAGCACCACTCCCGACTAGATATATGGTGCAGTCAAAGTCCACATCTTCTGAGTTTACGTGTTTTTATAACCAATTGAAAAAAAAAATTGTT
>NC_046663.1:136674594-136682736 GCF_010883055.1 Belonocnema kinseyi
AGAGCTCCAAGGAGATTATGTTGAAAAATAAAAATAAAATTTACCCAAAAAAAATTGTTTTTATACTTCATTCTAAGGACTTATTGAACTACCCTCGTATTATACCATGCGGTTACCGCAAAACTTTGTTTTTAATTTTTTTCTAATTTCCCATTAACCAATTTTTCATTGAAACGAAAATAAATAAACTAATTTGAAATTAAAATTGAAAAAATTTCAAATTTATTTTATTTGACAGTTTCCCTAACCAATAAAATTCCCTGACTTGAAATAATTGTTATAAGCCAGGTTCGTTTTTACTCACCAGGTTTCTTCAGCGTGTGATGTACCGACAAATTTTGTACAAGAATAACATCCCTCCTCGCTTACGTGAACAATCAAAACAAAATCTTTCCACTACGCCGATTACTACCAATACTGAACCTTAATGCTTCGTCTGTTAGCCGCACGCGCTCGAGAAGGGAGGAGTGCGCATGCAACTGCGCATTTCTTTACGTCATGATAACTTATATTTCTGTTACCATTTAGGAATTTTAGGAAAATAAACGTAATTTTCAGAAATCACTTCTGAAGTTTAATAAAAATTTATTAAATTTACTATAAAAGTTACGGAATTTCATGTTCAGAAACCTAATTACGTAATTTTCAGTTACTTTCGTATCTTAAATGTGTCGGAATTGTCCGAACATTTCTAACAATGTAGTTGGTATCGTGAATAAAAATTAGGCCTATTCATTGAGAAATCGCCAAATTGTGAATTTGTTTATAAAAATAGTTTAAATAATTAATAATTGCTCTCAATTTGCAAATTATTGTTGAAAAGAGTCATCGGGAAGGCATCCCTATTTGATTCTGTAAACAAAAACTGAGTCTATTCATTGAAAAGCCGCCAAACTGAATCTGTTTATAAAAATTGATTAAAAAATGAATAATTGTTGCCAATTTGCTAAGTATCATAGTAAAGGGTTATTAGAACGACATACCTAGTTGATTCCGTAAACAAAAATTGTTTCTATCAAATGAAAAGTCGCCAAACTGTGAATTTCTTTATACAAACTGTTTAAACAATTAAGAAAAAGACTCTATTCTTAATTAATGGTAATGGAACATTCATTTCTCTCACATTTTTTACAAAATTTATTTCAATCAGCTAAACATTGCCAATCCCAAAAAAAGACTTATTCATCCATTTGTTTCTATACAATAATTTTTTTAAATTATTCTAAACAACTGGAAATTATTCTCATGTAGTTGTAATACTGTTTTAAGATCTTGTTTGATCCATCTGAATGTCTTAAAAGAATGATATGCCTAAAACGTTTGCATAATATTTCTGAGATATCAAAATGCGATAAATGCAATATTCACTGTTAAGTGAACAAGTATATCTAATATCAAATAAATTGACTTATAATTTTATGTCCAAAATCGAAGAAATAAAAATTGGAAACATTTTACATGTTAAACTCTATAAGACATCAAAATGGCCGGAGTGAGTTCTAAAATTTTTTTTTTCAGAAAATAAAAAAATAGGCATAAGTTTATTTGCCTATAAGCGATGGATCGCCACCCGTTTACAATAGACTTTTTACGTTTTCACAGACTGATTTTGTCTAAAGGCCTGTGCCAGGTTACCCCTGAAACTGTCCTTATATAGACGTTCTTGTGTATATGTCAATGCTCCGCGACGTTGCAAAAGTGTATTTATCCCGCGGCCCTATTTGAAAAGATACCAATGAATCTCAGCTGTAAACAGACTGCTCTGTTGGGTCCTGTTGAGGCCCTCCTATAAAATGAGGGGATATTGTTCAATGTTGTTCTGCATATATTTTTAGAAGATTTTTAAAATTCTTATTAAGTATTATGACTGTATGTCATGTCAGCCGGCCGACTGTTTATACATTGGATGAAAAAATGTTTAAAATAATATTTCATCTTATATTTTGAACCGAATTTAAAGTTTTTTTACGGTAGCTAAATACACTCTTCAAAGATCTGTGAGAGATATTATGTGTGTGTGCGTCTAGTCCACCCCCTACTTATAAACAAATAATGTAAACTAATGCAGAGTTTAAGCAATTTTTAAATGTTTGAGGTACTTTCATTGAAAAATTTTTTTATCTGTGTTTGCTAGTGATATTACGGAGAAGTAAATTGACATTTAATACAAAATGTGATTGTTATAAACAAATGGCATAAACAAATTCGCTGTTCGCGAAATTTTTAATAGGCACTTTTTTAGAAATTCCTTTAAATTGGTTTATCAGTAATAGTCCGGAGTAGCACATTGAAATTGTATGAAAAATGTCATTGTTCTGAACAAACGACATACAAAAATTCGCTCTGTGTACAATTTTTTCATCATTTAGGTACTTTTTTAAAATTTGTTTCAATTGGTTTGCCTAACCTCTTGAAAAATAATGCCAAAAAAGCAATTTCGTTTATTCAATGTTTATTGCTACATATATTGATAAGGCGGGTTCTTTCGAATTCAAATTATATTTGAAACTACAATTTTAATATAAATAAAGTGGAAGTGATTATTGATCAACTCATCTCCTTGTAGATTTCGGTAAAAAAATTCTTTTTCTGCCCAAAAACTTGAAAAATAACGCAAAAATTGCGCTTTTGTTTATTAAATGTTGATTGATATAATTTCTTATATGGCGGGCTTCTCTCGAAATCAAACTATACTTTAAACTACACTTTTAATATTTAATAAATAAAATGGAAGTGATTTTTGATGAATTTATCTCTTGGTAGATTTCGGTAAAGAAAGTTGTTTTTTCTCCAAAAACCTCGAAAAATAAAGCAAAATTTCCATTTTTTTTATTAAATGTTGATTGATATACTTTTTTATATGACGGGCTTCTCTCGAACTAAAATTATATTCGAAACTTTACCAGAACACTCGAAAAATAATGCAAAATTTTCACTTTTGTTTATTAAATGTTGATTGATATACCATATATTATAAATGACAACTTTTCTTCTACAATTATGAATTGTTTGGTGTCATATTTTAACCATATAATCTAAATGGCTAAATGCAATCCCTCAAAGAGGGGTTTTCGAAAAATCATTTGGTTCTTGTTTTTTTTCTAATTAATTGGATGTATGATGCATTTGATATGCCTGGGAAAGAGCAAACCGCCACCATAATTATACCCAGGGTGAACGAAATAAAGGAGTGACACGTTACTCAATGAAACAGCGGGTCGTTCCACAGTGTAATTTTTTTGGAAGATACTGTAAACAACGTAAATTTAGGATCGAGCCCAGGATTTGTATTGAGTGCCTGTCATGCCTTACTCAACTTTCCTATTGTTAGAGATTAGAGCCGGTTGAGAGAAATTAAAAATGATTAAAATATTAAGGAATTTAATTTTAATATTCTTGATTAAGTGCATTACATAACGATGAGCTGATTGAAAACAGATAAAAGAAAATCGGTTAATCCATTCAGTTTCTGTTGAGAGTTTTCGTAATTTCTCCTCTCTTCTCAGATTCCACAACAAAAAATGCTGAAGAAAGATGCTGTGTCAAGAATATTATAAATTGTTGAATCGGAAAAGTGTGGAATTGCAAGTTATTTTACTTTCAAGATTACACTTGCAAGGTATGAAATTCGCAGCCTTTTCTTCAGCAATTCCTTTTCCAGAATCTTGAACCAAAAACTCTGCAATCATATAAATTCACAATTTTTCTTTCTTTTTTTAATCTTTGTTTCAAATACAACTGCTTGTTTCGCAATGAATGTGGTGTTACTCAGGATTGATACGCTATTTTATTTCTAACAAGATAGTTACATTTTTAACCAAAGAGATTCATTACCAAACTAGCGGATAGAGCTCGAAACATTAATTTTCAACGAAACAGTCCCACATTTAACCCAAAAGATGATAGATTAACCAAGAAGATTGATTTATTACAAAAAAGGACAAATTTTCAAATAAATAGTCTAATATTCTATGCTAAAAAAAAGATCAGTTTTCAACCAAAAATGAACAGTTAAATTTGTTTGTAAAGAAGCATAATTTTCATTAATAAAATATGGCTTTACAACAGAATATATACTTTTTCAACAAAACTGTTAAAATTTTGAATGCAAAAAGGCGAATTATCTTTAAACGGTTAAATTTTAAAGCAGAAATTATAGCATTTTAACAAAAAAGTTAATTTTCCACCAAGTAGTTAAATTTTCAAATTAATAGTTTTACTTTTAAGGCCATGTGATGAGTATAACAGCTGATCAAGTCAGTCCTAAAATTAATGGAAATGTTAATAAATATTGTTTGTGGCCTTGCAAAGAGTTGGGGGAAGAAAAAAGTTTATTTATGAAAATAATGATTATCGACGGACACATTTAGTCTTTACAGCAGAAGTTTGACTCCTAACTTTCTCTGTTGGTAATCATGCAATCTGTTTTACCCACAGACCCGTAGAAGTTCGAAATTGTCTACTCGCTGCGCTAGTGCTGCTCTGAAACAGATGATACGTATGTCAGGCACGTTCTATTTAATGATATTAATTTTTTTATTTGCATCAAAAATGTAAACATTAGTTGTTGGACTATTTTTGTATAATGTTTGTGACCAATTTTGGTTGTTTTGCCTCACTTTGCAGAATAAAAACCTTATAGTTAGTACATTGATAAAATTGAAAATTATTTGCAGTGTTCCGCAGCACGGTCGGTATTTCTCTTACAAAAAAAAACCTTTTTCATAATACTAATTAGTTAGGACCAGCGACATATTCCTTCTTGCCCTCTATTTAGCGTGCCAAATTTTCAGTACGATATCTCCTTCCGTGTGGAAGTAAGTTGGGACAGAAAAGTACCGATCTAACTTCAACTTGTATTTTCTTTGAAATTTTTTTTTTCTCAGTTTCCTCCGGAGCAAAGCAGAGACATGGACTTTATTATCTCCACTTTCATTTCCTAAACTTTCAGAGTGATCCCTCATTTCGTTTAGACGTAAGTTGGAAACGAAAAATTGAGAACCAGGTTTGGTCATGTCACCCTCCCGTCACATGGCCTTAACTAAATAATTAAATTTTCTGCCAAAATAGATAATAGTAAATAGCAAATCGTGGGATAATTGATATTTCGGCCAACAATATTTTACTTTGAAAAACAAAAACAGTTGAATTCAGCGAAAAATGTTCACAAACCGAATTTATTTCAACAAGAGTTCAACATTCAACCAAATAGTTGAATTTCCAAATAAAAAGATGAATATCTCTAGCCAAAAATAATTTTTTAACCAAGAAGATCGATTTACTACCAAAAAAGATTAATTTTCAACAAAACATGCATTTTTAATGATATATTTGTTTTTTCAACTGAAAAATATAACTTTTCAAAAACTCGAACTTCCAAATAAAATTTGAGTTAAAAAATTAATTTTCAACCAAAAATTAAACGAAATCACAAAAAAATAAAAATCTTTAACAAAAGAAGTGAAAAATAAACTAAAGTGATGAATAAACTTAAATTAATAAAAAATTAATTAGAAGAATGATTAAACCAACTATTTGAATTTTCAACCCAAAAGATAAATTAATTAACAAAAAGGTTATTTTCAACAAAATACATAAATTTTCAACTAAAAATGATAAATTGTCAATCAATAGGTATAATAAATCAGTTTTTAGTTAGAAACATAAGTTTTTAGTGCATAAACGTATGTTTTAGAAACATAAGTTTTCAATTTTTAAATAAAATAATAAATCTAATTGTATTTATACAGTTATTTATGGAAATGCATGACTTTTCAACAGTTAACTATAAATTTGTAAACAAAAATAGAATATTTACATTTGATGTTAAATAAATACATTTTTAACAACAACAAGAACAACAAAATTTCAAGAAACGAATTAAGTTTTCAACCAAACAAATAAATTTTGTACCAAATAGTTAAATTTTCAACACAAGTAAAAGAATCGGAAATTCTAGAAATGTAAATTTGTATTAAATTAAACAAATTGTGATGTAATATGAACATATATAACATAACTTGCCGCATGGTGGCGCAGTTATCAGTTTGCTAATCATATCGCTCTTCAACTATTCATAAATTTGATATATTAGAAGTTTATCTCATTGCATTAAAAAGATTGGGCAAGTGAATCAGATAGGTCGCTTAATAGTGCAGTTTACGCGATCTGAATTTTTTTTTCCTTTTGAAAAAGATATAATTCTTAATACTGAGTAATGGTGCGAACTTTCTCATCATTCTGTAATCTAAACTCAATTATTGTAATCACCTAATTTTCTGGTATTACTTTGTAATTCTAGCTCTGTTAATATACAGTTGTACTGGGGTTATTGATAGAGGGTGTAAACGTTTGTGTAGCGAATCACCTGTTTGATATTTACAAGGATGTGTTTCGTGTAACGCTCCAGAAGGAAAACCATGACGACGCAGGACAAAATCTGCAAAGGCTGCACTAGCAAAATCATAAACGATTATAGTTCATGTGCTCGTTGTGGTATTTTTTACCAATCAGGCTGTATAAATCAGGGTCGTAACCTGCCACAGGGTGTCTTCACCAAGTGCTGTGGACCGAGATCAAAATCACCTACAAATTTATATAAAGATGATTGGAATGACATGTTGACAAAAAGGGTTACGGACTGTCTTCAGAAAAATAACAGGATCCTCAAGGATAATCTTATTAAAAATGTTAATACTATTCTGCAGGAGAACAGCAAAATGATGAAAGAGAAAAGTAGGAACCAAATAGAACAGAGCGTAACGTCAGCAGTCTCTTTTGTCAAGAATGAACTCGAACGTGTGGATTTAGTGGTTAATCAAAACATGGAGGAAGTCTCTAAGTTGAATGCAAGAGTAGGTCAAGTTAAGTCTATCACAAATGAGTTGCCCGAATGGAAGATGTCACGAGAAGTGGAGACGGGACAATTCCAGACTGATACTGAAGGTAACAACCTCCTTTATAAATCTCTTATTGAAATAAGCGATAAGCAAATAAGGAGTAAAAATATGATTGTTTTTGACCGAAGTGTAAACAGAGTGCATGGGAATAAACTCAATTAATTCAATGATATGGAATCTCAACCAGTTATAAAATGCCACAGAGTGGGTACATATTTGCAGGATGCCAGCAGGCCCAGACCGATAAGAATCTCACTGGAATCCGAGGAGAATGCACTCAGTTACATCAAAACATTCGCATTAATGCGAAACAGTCAACTTCCACCATCACTAGCAAGTATACAGATTCGGGCCGATCTTACAAAGATGCAGCAGGAATTATACAAAAGGGAATCAAACAGTCTACGGGAACGAGTTAAGTAAATGTGAGGAAGTGTCAAGTAGGGTATCAGTGAGAGTGTATTATCAAAATACAAGAGGTCTCAACACAAAAATCGATAAGGTAAAGGAATTCTCTGATCTCTATTATTATGACGCATTCGGAATTACTGAGTCATGGTTAAAATCTCATGTCGATTCTACTGAATTATTCGATCACCATAGATTTATTTGTTATAGGCACGATAGGGTAAATGGAATGGAGGGGTGGTGCCTTAGTTGCAGTAAAAAACAATCTCATTTGTCATCAAATAAATCTTGCTCAAGTCCACTTTGAAGCTCCATCAGTGAATATTGAAGGTGTCAAAATTTTGAAAGTTCACTCTGCTTTTGTATGCATATCTGTATACATCCCTCCTGCCATAAAAACGGAGAAATTAAATAATTTTTTTAAAGCCTTAGAAGACTCTCTTGAACTATATGAGAATTCTTTAATCATAACTGGGGACTTTAATGTGAGTCGTTTTTTAGAGCATACGGAAAGTAAACTGACTGACAAAAAGGCATCACTCACTCCTAGACTCATTAATCTCGCAGTATGATTTAATGTAGATTAACAGAATTCTAAACTGTAATGGTCAGTGTCTTGACTTAATATTAACGAATTTAAATTCGATGAGGTGAGGCATGCTGATCCGATGGTTGTGGAAGATAAATATCATCCCGCATTAGACGTACAGATATATACTATCAAAAATAAAAACCCCCAGATTAACTTTTAATTTAACCACGGAGAATCAAATAGATTCAATTTTGCGAGGGTAGATAGGAGGACTGTATTCGACAATGTAAATAATATCGACTG
>NC_046663.1:136682836-136685974 GCF_010883055.1 Belonocnema kinseyi
AATCCCCAGGAGATCTCTCTGCAATTCAATGCGTATGTTACTATATGTTTTCTATTACTAAGAAGGTTATTAAGTATCGAAATTACATTCCCTGACAGATTAAATCCCTGGAGACACTCAGATATCTTTAAGTGGTTGAATCGATCGAAAACTTTGGCTATGTCTAGATAAATCACATCAACTTGATTTCCCTCATTTAGCGCATCCGATATAAATTGTGTTAAAAGTTTTTAATTATTTACTGTAGAGCGTTTATTTAGGAATCCATGCTGACAATCTGAGATGTCGGATCTGACAGCTGCAGATACATAGTTGGCTAAACAATACTCAAAGGCCTTCGAGAAATTATTTATTAGTGATATCGGCCTATAGTTTCTAATGTCCGGCTTATCTCCCGCTTTAAAATCTGGACAGACTCTGCTTTCCTTCCAGATCGTTGGATGGATTCCCTTATCGAGTGCCAGATTGTATATATAACGCAGCCATTCCGAAAAAAAGTTCGCACAATTACGAGTCAGGAAGCTCGGTATTAAATCTGTACCTGATGTGAATTTATCTGACAGAGCCTGTAAAGCTAGTTTAACTTCTAGAGATAACGAACATGGTTCGCTTCTCGAAGTCAAGAAGAACCATGTCAGGCCCCGAGTGAGCAACAGAAACAATTGTCGAGAATATAAAGTTCCAGTATATGCGGCACTTCCCATTCTCGACAATTTACTCAATTTCCCTAGGAGCATTTAGAGGAGCGATATTAAGGTGAATGCCGTAGGAGTGACAGAGATGGTAATAAAGCACTCTTAGTGCCGCATTGTGCCTTTGAATGTAGGTCGTTCCCGCGTGAGTTGGACAACTAGATAGTATGTGAGCTAAATGCTAGGGGTGTGCATGGCACACCCTGCAGCTATCATCGGGAATGTCTTGGCTCAAAATGTGGCGACGGTATGTTAAGGTGGAAAGGACACCGTCTTGGCATGAAAAAATTAAACCCTCTGTACCAGACTTCAATCCGGGCGATTTAAAGAAAGCAAACGTTAGCTCACAAGACATTGACTGATCCTTCACATTTCGGTGGAAGATACCGTGCATCCTCTTATCGAGGAGCTGTTCACGAAAGTTTTTCTCTTGTGCTTTCTTAATCCGGGCTTTCAGAAGTGAGTACTCGAGATAAAAAAGATTTGATGCATTTTGCTCACCCCTAATATTGAAGTCAAGTCCGAGTGTTTTAGCAGCCTCCTCCGCTGTTTTGTACAGAAATGCTCCTTTGCCCACTTCTTCGTGATTTCTGACCATTTTAAGAAGAGGGTCTCTTCCATTTGCAACTCTGTGTGCTGTACCCAGAATAATCCTGTTGTGAAGACATTCAAGACTCAATATTCCGCGACCCCCTTGACGGCGTGAGATGTACAGTCGCGGAACGGAAGACTTAAGATGCATGCTATGTCCCGATATCAAGAGATCTGAGCTCGTTCTTCGTCCATGGAACTACTCCAAATGAATAGAGTAGTACCGGGAGGGCAAGGATGTTGGTTGCAGATACTTTGTTCCTCACCGACAGTTCGGAAGACCAAATCTGTCGGATGAGACGTTTGTATCTGCTTCGGAGAGTATCCTCTATAGATATCACATCCTGAACGCGGCTCTGTAGCACGCCCAGGTATGTATTAGTCTCTCCAGCGCAAAGGTGTCGTATGGCGCTTCTATCAACGAGCTCAGGATCTTCAGGGATGCCATTAAGTTTTCCTCGCTTCATATAAACCTTGGCGCATTTGTCTAACCCAAATTCCATTCTAGTTTCCTTAGTATATCGTTCGACAACCCCCAGATCTAGATGCAGTTGCTCTTTTTTTTGTAGCATAGGTCTTATGATCGTCCATGTAAAATACATGAGTGACCTGTTACTTTCGATCTGCAGGCTTGCCGCACAAGTACCCGTCGGAATGGCGCAGTGCTAGAGATAGTGGCAATAATGTAAGGCAAACGAGGAGTGGGCTCATGGTGTCGCCCTGAAAGACACCTCTCTGAAACGTGACCTTGTTAGTTGTCACACGATTTTTTCCAGATCAGATCGTAAATCTGGTTTTCCAAAGCGGCATCAATCTCTCTATGCATCCAACTATTTGCGGGTGAACCTTTAAGATTTCCAAAAGACAGATGATAAGTCTATGGGATGTCGAATTGAAAGCTTTCCGATAATCAATCCAGGCCATCGATAGGTCACGCTGGTAGAATGCTGCATCTTTGCAGACACATCTATCGATGAGCAGGTTCTCCCGACATCCGGCTACGCCGTTCACATGTTCAATTGCCCGAACAATACTATCATTTAGGATAGCTGTGAATATCTTATAAAGCGTGTTCAGACAAGTTATTGGCATGTAGTTCTTCGGGTCAGCTAAGTTGCCTATTTTCGGCAGGAGTACTGTGCGCCCTTCCACCAACCACACTGGGATCGGCTCTTCCGACTTCAAATATGAGGTGAAAATACGGGCCAAATGCTGATGGGTTGAAGAAAACTTCTTCCACCAGAAGGTTTTGATACAATCTGGTCCCGGTGCAGAATAGTTCTTCATCCCTCTTAATACTTTTTTCACCTCCTCGGTAGTGATGGGTGGGCATTCCTTATCAGGTGTTATGAGGGCAACACATAACTCCTTGAAGCTATTTATATTTTCTGAGTCTTCGTCCAGTTTATGCTTCACTTCGTAGACTTCTCTCCAAAATACTTCGACCTCCTCTGGTTTGGGTGGGTGTTCGACAGACAGTAATTGGAGGGTCTTGGAAGAGTCGAGATGGGTCAGAGAGAA
This sequence comes from Belonocnema kinseyi, assembly GCF_010883055.1. NCBI lineage: Eukaryota > Metazoa > Arthropoda > Insecta > Hymenoptera > Cynipidae > Belonocnema > Belonocnema kinseyi. The sequence continues at coordinate 136,685,641 of NC_046663.1, forward strand.
ACTGCTGATTCTCTCTGACCCACCTCTCCCTCCGCTCTAGACTTCTCTTAGCGTCAGATAGTATCCGTATTCTCTCAACAATATGCTGCCTGATGGTCAGCAGCTTTGACTTGTTAAGTGTGTGATAACGGGTCCGGAGTTCGCGCGCGAACTTTCGAACCTTGGCGGTAAAATTCCTGCCAGATGTGATATAGTCAATCACACATTGAATGCGGGACGCGTACTGTGTTGTCCAGCCTATCTTTATGGCAAGTTGATGCATTCGTCTTTTGGTCTTATGATCAGCCGTTGGTTTTGTTTTAAGATTCGCATCGGCCAAAGCTCTCGCTGCATT
>NC_046663.1:136686074-136717067 GCF_010883055.1 Belonocnema kinseyi
TCACTAGTCAAAATGAAAATCTCAAATGCAATCCTTCAAAATAGAATTATTCTGGAACAACGTCCGAAATAAAAAGTAGTTTTAAATGGGAAATAATAAAAAATTTAAAAAGTATATACTCCATACACTTGAAACTTGAGCAAGTCCGAGATTAATCTAAAAGTAAGAAAAAAATTTAGTCGCGAGGTATTGTGGCATTAGTACTTTCTTGTATTTAAACCTTACAAATTTCTATTACTTTCAGTACATTTAATCGTTCAGAAATGAACAATGTTTAAAATGTCAATTGTAGTGTTCGAAATTCAATAATTTGAATGTTAATTGCAAATTTCAAAATTAAAAATAGGAAAAAATTTATAATTCAACGCTTACCGTGAAACTTCAGAATTCTAAAATTAAAACCGAACTTTTGGGAAAATTTTTCGAAGACAAAGTTTTCCATTCAAAAGTACATACTTTGTATTTTGAACGTCTCTGTACAATAATTTGTTTTTAAGATCCTCATAGTCTACAACATAGAAAACAAATTTTCAACGGTGAAAATGGTGGTGAATTTCTTTTTTAATTTTAGACAATTGTCTCTAATCAACATTTACGGTGAATCATAATTTTTTTAATTTAATGAAAATTTATATTAGAAAAATTTTGTGTGAAAACTAAATTTTGAAAGCTTGTATTAAACAATTGCACTAACGTCACACTAGCTGCAATTCGCTCTAGATTTACAAGTATTGAAAGTTGTTTTCCATGAAAATTTGTCATCTTTGTGTTAAAAATTAAACTGTTTGGTAAAAAATTATCGTTTACTGTTGAAAAGTCATGTGTTTCTACAAATAAATTTATAAATTCATTAAGATTTATCATTCGATTTTAAAATTCACATATGTGACTGAAATTGCAACAATTCCACTTTTTGTGGAAATTCTATATTTTTTAGAGAAATTTAATCTTCGTGGTTGACAATGCATCCATTGGGTTGAAAAATTATGTTTCTATATGAAAACTGACTTACTATACCTATTGATTGACAATTTATCTTTTTATTTGAAAATTGAACTTTTTGGTTGAATGATGAACTCTTGTTAAAATAAATTCGGTTTTGTGAAGATTCGTCTTTTTGGCTGAAATGAACTATTTTTTTTAACTACTTGGTACAAAATTACAGTTTTTCTTAAAAGGTTATCATTTCTTTTTAAAAATTAAACTGGTTTGAAGATGATTCACCTCTTTGGCTTCAAAGTTTTAACAATTTTGTTGAAAAGGTATATATATATATATATATTTTGTTGCACATTCGTATTTTTTTGAATGAAAATTAATCTTCTTTACAAAAATATTTAACCATTCTTTTTCTTGGTTTAAAATTTATCTTTTTTTTTTTTAGTATAGAAACTTACACTATTTGAAAATTTGTCTTTTTTTGTAATAAATAAATCTTCTTGGTTAACATATCATCTTTTTGTTTGAATATTGAACTATTTGGTTGAATATGGGACTGTTTTATTGAAAATTAATGTTTTGTGCTTTATCCGTTTATTTGATAATTAGGCTCTTTGGTTAAAAATGTAACTATCTTGTTTGAAACAAAATAGTGCATCAATACTGAGCAACAGCAAACTTATTGTGAAACAATCAACTGTATTTTAAAAAAAATTTCAAGAAAAAAATAGAGAAAAATGATGAAGGTCTATGATTGCAGAGTTTTCGGTTAAAAATTCTAGAAAAGGAATTGCTGCAAGTTTAATCTTGAGAATGAAATAAGTTGCAATTACTCTCTTTTTCGATTAAAAAGTTTCTAATATTCTTAAAACAGCACCTTTTTTAGAATTTTTTTGTCGTATAATCTGGGAAGAGAGGAAAAATTACGAAAACTCGCAACAGAAGTTGTACGGATTAACCGATTTTCTTCTGTCTGTTTTTAATCGTCTCGTCGTTATGTAATGCACCTAATGTAGAATATTAAAATTAAATTGCTTAATATTTTAAGCATGTTTAATTTTTCTCAACTGGCTCTAATATCTAATAATAGGACGGTCAAGTGAGGCATGACATGCATTCAATCTAAATCCTGGACTCCGTTCTGGGTTCACCATGGTTACACTCATGGTGGCGGTTTGCTCCTTCCCAGGTGCATAAAATGCATCATGTTTTCAATTAATTAGAGAAAAAAACAACAACCAGACCATATTTCGAAAAACCCCTGTTTGATGGATTGTATTGAGCCATTTAAATTATGTGGTTAAAATATGACATCTAACAATTCATAACACAGGCACAAAAAAAGGTCTTGTCCTCTAGACGAGACAAATATTTCTATATGTTTTTGGGGTCGCTGAATCCGAATCCGGGGTTGGTTTGACTGGGTCAAGTCGCATTTCGTTCCTAACCTCAAAAAAATGATGAAAGTTGGAACATTCATGGAAACACCCAGAAAGCAAAGCAATTATATGTTTTCAGGGTCGCTGAGTCTTAATTTCAAGGTCATTTGACTCGGCGAGGTCGTATTCCATTCATAAACTTGAAGAAAATGAATTTAAACACCGAAAACTATCAGTGAAATGTGAAAGAAAACTTTCTTTTATTTTTTCCTATGATATAGGTCCTCAAAGGACCTATTCATGGTGTTTCTGTGACGTTTCACCCCTTTTTGAACAACCTCTCTTTGCAATGTCCAACAGTAATCTGCTAACATCATTTTGACGAGGACTATGTCAACTCGTCATTGGACACACTACGGCTTCATTCTCACACCCTCACGCCCACCTGCAAGGCAAACGCGCCGTCGCTGGTTTCGTTACCTGAGCAAATCTGAGAACGAATAATTCTACACTTCGCCCTTCGGGGCAGTTATCATCGTCACAGTATCCGTCAAGGCAGCAGATTTTTGTGCTACAAACTGATAGCCAATTGTCTATGCTCAAAGAATGACGTAACAAGTTCTATGTGCCGGACGCTGAATACAAACAATGTATGGGGAGACCAGTCTTAAGTGTTTTTCAGGTTATGAATGGGATGCGACCTCGCCGAGACAAATAAACTTTAAATTTGGACTTAGCGACTCTGAAAACATAACCGCTTTGCTTTCTGGGTGTTTCCATGAATGTTCCAACTTTCATAATTTTTTTGAGGTTAGAAACGAAATGTGACCTGACCGAGTCAAACAAACCCCGCATTTGGATTCAGCGATCACAAAAACGTATAGAAATGTTTATCTTGTCTGGTGGACAAGACCTTTTTTCGTGTGCCTGTGTTATTATCTCGCACGTAACGCAAACGTTTCGCGAGTCAATTTTAGAAGACATTTTTAAAACTTAAAAATGTACTTCGCTCGGAATAGTATTTGGGGATGGTTTTGAAGACGTTTAGGAGCTAGACAACATCATTTTCCTAAATTATTCTGTAAGCTAAAGTTTATCAACACTATTTTACAGTAAGTAGACATATAAATATTTTTGAAAGCAAAAAAAGCTTTAAATATTTTTTACAGTTTTATATGAACAAGGGGCAGTTTCTACCCTCAAGTATGATTATTCACCAAAATTTTTTACTGCGTATTTAGTAATTCAACGCTCCCTACTCGTCAGCAAAGTTACAAAAAAGTCGGAACAGGCAGCTGAGACCGTCGGACTGAATTTTAACATCAGAACTGAGGAAGAAAATGCACGGAACTGCCAAGGAGGCTGAAAAGGAGAAGAGATATCAAAACGATCACTGGTTCATAACTTTAAAGCCATACCTGCGTGCAAAAAAATGCCGAAGCTATCATGAGATGGATGTAAAAGGCTGTCACTTTTGTGTCGCTCCGTGTCCTTAAGACACATAAGGGTTTCGACGGCCTATCGTTGTGATTTTAAAGTGCCCTGTAGCTACCAATCTCATGGTCATGGGACGTGGCCATAGGTGGTGGATTTTTGAGAAATGTCTTTGTCTCTCCTAATGCAATGTAAAGACTGTATTTAGATCCTTTCCAAAATACACCTTTTAAATATTCAGATTAGGGAAAAAGTCTATATCTTGCCAGTTAGTTTTCCATATATTAGCATCTGTGCTGGTTGCGCTGCCCCTGAATGTTTACTTTGCATTCTTAAATACTGTAAAGGCTCGAAATTCACCAAATTTGTATTATTACTGCAAATATTAACCAACTTTCACTCATCTTTTCTCACTTTTTGTTTATTTTTCTCTATTACCTGAGATAATACTGTTTAATATTATCACGCACTGTTACCCCTTTGTTACTTTTTGTGTATGAGAGTTTAAAAAATGTTATTTGCCACTTTTTTAAAATCTTATGAGCCTTCGTTTAGAAAATATAAACAAAAAAATACGCAAAATGTCTTGTCACCTACATCTCCCAAACTACAAATTCCAAATGAAAAATCACTACATCATATTAAAAACATTTTTTAATGTTTAAGATTAACGAATAATATAACTTATATTGAGTTGAAATCGACACTATTCAAGAAGAGGGTTCAATATTTTTAAATTACGGATTTCAAGAATTACTTCAAATTCTGCCCCAGAAGATTCTGATATAGTTTAAAATTGATTTATCAACGTTGATTCCAAATAATAAATAATGTAGGGTGTCGATGTTGTGACGGCTATCGATCTACTAGTCTGGTGGTTTAAAAAAAATTTTATTTGATTTCGAGCCTTCATCCGGCGACGCCAGACCATTATTAGAAGGAGCGCGTAATACTATAAATAGGGTAACATTTTTCGCTATAAAAAATATGGTATGAAGAAACGCCGGTTATAGAAGTTAAGAAGACATAACCATAACGTGACTTAGACGGCTTTAATTCCTTTAATTCAATATTATCAAATTATAGTTTGAATTACATTGTCTTTTGATGATTAACTGTTTCCAATTTAGTTTATATATTTCAGTAGTTTATAACTGCCACACTTTATGAAAAAGGGTAAACCTATAATACTGTCTTCGGGTAACGGAAAATCATTTGGAACGATATGAAATAGTTATTTTTTATTTAGATAATTGGAATAATTTGCCGTTTGGGACTGTTGCCGGTCGTTTCCCATTATTCCCCGTATTGACCGTCGTCTTCCGCATATGGCAGATACTCGGCCGCATCCTCGTATTGAAGTTGCTCGTTGACTTCTTCTTGGCCCATTTCTGCTTGGTCTAAATAGAGTTGCTCCTCTTCCAGGACATTTCGAACTGCTTATGGTGGTCGCTTCAGGAAAGCACCTTGTGGACATTTTCGCGACATGTTCATCGGACATTGGCTCATGAGATACCCAGCCTTTCCAAACTTATGGCAGTTAACAGAGACGGTTTCAGTAGGCTGATTTTATTTAAACTGGATGGTTTACATGGTGCAGAATTAGCTAGCCTTGGTACAAATCGCCGTGATGGTAGATTGGGTTGTGTCTTCATCATGGGGGATCGGGAGGTAATGAGTGTTATCCGCGTGGGTTGCGCTTCCTTTAACCACATTGCCATTTCAACAGAATAATTTCGTGCTTTGTTGAGGTGGGATGACTTTTGAGCTTTAACCTGTAACCTGATTGCGCGTTTTAGATTAAGAAAGTACCTCTTAGTGCACTCCTTTTCTTCGATACTAATTACTGTCTTCTGTTCCATCCGTTCAGTTTTACGAATTTCGGTAATAAAGAGTCTTACGTTGTATAGTGGCTACTAAATTTACCAACTAGTTTTAACTCAAGTTTTCTTTTTTTTTGTTTTCTAACGAGGTTTCCGTATAATGATGTATACACAATACATTTTCAAATATCAGGTTTAATGATTTTGTTCATTCGTCCTGATGAACTCACTACGTTGATGCAAAAAAATTCATTGCAAGTAAGTGTGTCGATTATTTAATTTTATGAAAGAAGTAAAAATGAATCTCACGAATTTTTCAATTTTTCATGTTATTCACATGCCCGGGTAACGATTTTCGAAATAAAATAACTGCCGATATATTTTTTTTACAAAGAAAAAGACAAACTTCCTGGACTTTTGAAGAAGTTAACAGTTGAAAATTTTTTTTCTGCTCTATAATTTTTTATTTCTGTCGACCGTAAGAATATTTTTTTTCGAATTAAAAAGAGCAAAGTCTGATTTTTGGAAAATTGGCGCCCTATATTTTGTGCATTTTTGGTCGTAGCGCAGCGAGTATATGAGATAATTATAGACAGTAGAGTATTCTACTAACGACTTATGAAATAAAATAGCTTCGGTCATCTTTTTCCCCAAAACCCATTTTTTTATGACAGATTTACTATACATTTTTGATTCAGGCAATTGTTAACATAAAAAATTAAAAATGACGTGCAAAAATTAGGAAAAACAAAATTGCTTCTTTTGGTTGAAATATCGATTTTACAGCAAAAGTGATAAATTTTGAGAAAACATAGATTAAGGAAATTAAAAAGCTAAAGTCAGAATAGAAAGTTGTTTACCCTTGTAGCAAATTATTTTATCAAGAAATGTATAGAGATAAAACACTACTTTTCGGGTCTGCATCAACTTTCATGCAGAAAATTGTATTCAAATGTTTACATTTAACAAGGTAATGCATCAAATCTTTTAGAAATCTGTACATCAATAATGTACAGCTTCATTAAAAAAATAGTATCAACTACGTTTAGGTTAAATAATAATTCTTTGTTCGATAGATAATAATGAACAAAATCCCGTTTTTATTTTCTAATTATTGCAGAAATTTGTAAGAAATTCGAATAATTTTCATTAAAATTAATTTAGAAAATGGAATTATTTTAATATTGCTATTACTTGTACTTTATTTATTAATAAAGTTTTTTTTTGGTTAAAATGTCATAGATCCTTATTGATGTTACAAATGATAATTTTTTGGTAGCGACATGGATGCACCATAAAACATTCCAGATCGTTTATGGGCGTAAGTTTGTCAGTCTTGTGAGAAACTGTCCCTCCTCGTCCGAGATGCACTGGGTCCTTTCAAGAGCGATGCGTTTACGCCTTTGACGTAGAAGAGAATTAGGATAGTTTATGGAGAGCCCATGTTGTTACCGTAAAACTATCATTTGTAGTAGGTATAAGGATCTATTACATTTCAACCAAAGAAAGCGAAACTTTAATAAGAAAGCAAGTATAAGTGATAGCAAACTCAAAATAATGCCATTTTATTATTTAATTTTTAGGAAAATTATTCAGCTTTATTACGAGTCTCTGCGACCATTAGAAACTGAAAACGATATTTTGTTCGTTATTGTTTATAGCACAAAGAATTATTATTTGATCTAAAATTAGCTGATGCTAATTTTTTAATGAAACTCTAAATTATTATTGATGTAAAAATGTCCAGAAGGTTTGATTAGAAATCCTTACGGCATTAACTTGTTAAATATAAACAATTGAATCAAATTTCCTTAATGAATATTAAAGTAGGCCCGAACAGGAGTATCTTTTATCTCTTAAAATTTATTAATAAAATTTCTTACTACCAAGAAAAACCATTTTTCTTTCTGGCTACATTTTTCTTGGAAAATCGGTTTCCTACCTGACGCTATTGTTGTCGATTTATAAAGCTTTATATCAAAAAGTCATTGATAAAATATTTTTAGCCGATTCCGTAAAGAAACATTCAGCGTATTCTGTGAAATTAGATATGGGACCTTGATTTGCTGAATTTATTCTGCAAACTTTGGCAGCAATCCGACAGGACTTCCTACTGCTTCTTAAGCCTACAGAAACGCACAAAGAGACAAGGAAAGGTAGAGCCGAAGACGCGCAAGCCAGTGGAGCTCACGGACACAGCGCATAACAGTTGTAGTGGTAAGTAGTGGGGCTTGATTTTGTAAGCCTTTCGTTCGGTCTCCGAATACGTTTATTATGCCTATGTTTGCAGCTTAATAACAAAAAAAGTAATCAACTTAAAAAATTTCTGATTTTTGCAAATGAAAAAGCAACTTATACTTATACTTGCTTTCTTATTAAAATTTCGCTTCCATTGGTTAAACTGTAATATATTCTTATTCCTACTACAAAGGATAGTTTTACGGTGGCAAAATGGGCTCTCCATAAACTATCCTAAGTCTCTTCTACGTCAAAGACGTAAACGCATCGCTCTTGCAAGGACCTAGTGCATCTTGATGCTTTTCAGGCTATTACCCAGTACAAGCTTGGCACCTCCAAGAGCGCCGATGATAAGGACGATTAGATTAACAGAATATTCCGGGTACAATCGTAGGAAACCCCTTATAAGGATTTTATACCTGTCTTTCTTTTCATTCTCCTTGGCTATGGTGTTTTTATCAGCTGGTGCCGAAAATTCAATAATGAACAAAGTTCGCTTCTCGAAGTCCAGAAGAACCATGTCAGGCCTCGAGTGTGCAACAGAAAGAATTGTCGACAGTATAAAGTTTCAGTATATACGGCACTTCTCATTCTCGACAATAGGATTGTTTCCAAAGTTAGATATCAATTTTTCAATAAATGGATCTTATAGTACATAAAATTATAATTTTAAAAACGCCCATAAAATATTTTTCACATATTGTTTACTATTTTTAATTTAATGTTGAAATATGAATTTTCTCTCACGATGTCGATTGGAGGACCCCTTTCACGTCAAAGGGGTCGGATTTTCCACTAATCACAGCATATTTGTCAGTGATTCTCAAATATCTTTTTTTGTGCCGATATTTTGTTTTGGTTATGTGCACGTCGAAAATTGAAATCGCAAAATATTGTTTGTAAAACATTAAAAACATTGGAAAAACATTTAAAACCAAAACTTTTGTGTGAAGAATTCATTTAAAAAATACTTAAATGTAGTCATGTTTACTGAGCAATTCGTAAATATGTACGATTTTGAATTGAGTTAGTAATTTTATTTACTGTTTTTCTTCAACGTACTACTGACTCTTAATCAAAATATTACAACAGGAGGCCTTTTTTGTTATATAAACCTTAACAAATAAAGATGTCATATCAAAATAGTCAGAAATGTCAGACCGTGACCTAATCTCTTAATCCTGAATTTCACATCGCCACATTGATAGATAATAATGAGAACCTCTGAGTCATGTGACACCAGTTTGAATAAGTGTTTTACCGCCTTCAATTTTTAATAATTTTTTTCTGTTAAACGGCTCAACATAAAAAAAATTATAAAACACTTTCAGTTCGGATTAAAATGACGTATTAAAAAATTAATTTATCTAACATCGCGAAACAACCCTATTGACTCTATTTCCCTAGGAACATTTAGAGGAGTGATATTAAGGTTAATGCCATAAGAGTGACAGAGATGGTAATAAAGCACTCTTAGTGCCGCACTGTGCCTTTGGATGTAGGTCGTTCCCGCATGAGTTGGACAACTAGATATTATGTGTGCTAAATACTCGGGGCACGCCCTGCAGCTATCATCGGGAATGTCTTTGCTCAAAATGTGGCGACGGTATGTTAAGGGTGGAAATGACACCGTCTTGACATGCCAAAATGAAGCCCTCCGTGCCAAACTTTAATCCGGGTGATTTAAGGAAAGCAACAGTTAGCTCACACGACATTAACTGATCATCCACGTTTCTGTGGAAGATTTCGTGTATCCTCTTATACTTTGTTGTATATCCTCTTATATCTTATATATATAAAGGCTGCCGCAAACGTGCAGAGAAACGTGCGCTCTTGTTTTTTGAATGAAAAGTAATTCTAAATAGAATATTACTATTGCTGGAATTGGATTTTTTTTATATTATCCTTATTAATAGTAGTGAGAGCAGGGTTGCCGCTGGGTCGTAATTTTTCTCAAGTTTGTAGATAATTATAGTTATATACAAATTATTTTATGTTTGAAAAATTGCATTATGTTCTTAGCAATTTATAGGTTATGTGTACATATTTAAAACGGAAAACATTTATATTTTACGAAATACTAATATTCGAAAAGATGTATCAGATGCTGGGAATCGTACTTTATAAAAAATAATGTATTTTTGAACACGAAAAAACCACCTCGATGACCACTTGTAAATAAATACAAAAAAACTCACAAACTAGCGGATGGTTTTCAGAAAGTCAGTACGTCAAACAGTGGGGTGAAATCGGAGAATGAGGTTCGAAATGACATTTAGAACACAATTATGCACCGATCTTAGATCTTTTTGGGGAAAAATTCCGGACTAAATATTTCAGAGAATGGCGCGAGTAGATTTATTAGTTTTTGTTTATTTAATTTTTATATCATTGCGAACAACGCAAAATATCGATTTGTTTTATTTCATTTTTTATCATCTAGATAAAATTTGTCACATACTTCTCTTCCTTGAGATTTAATGCACAAGGGTATAGGAAAGATTAAAAAGTGTTAACTTCCATAGTTAATTTTTATAAACAAATTGCATTAACAAATAATCGACAGTAGGGGCTATGGAAAAGAAGGGAATGAAGAGGGGCCTGATCGAGAGAATAAGGGAGGTATATAAGGAGACGAAAGATAGGTTAGAGGAGGAGAGGGAATCTGCGGGATTCTGGATTGATATGGGGTTGAAGCAAGTGTGCCTCAACCCCATATCAATAGACATAGTGCTTCTAGCAAAGAGCGAAGAGACTTTAAAGGAGATGATGAATAAGTTGAGAAGATACTTGGACAAAAATAGGCTAAAGTTAAATGCGGACAAGTCGGAGGTTATGGTGTTCAGGAAAGGAGGTAGGGAGATAAGGGAGGGGAGTGGAAGTGGAAGGGAAAAGCCGTACAGGAGGTGAAAGACTTTTTTATTTTACAATTTTTTATGTTTCGTATACCCTTAAGCTTTAAATTCAAAGGATGAGAAGTATAAGAAAAATTTTATCTAGAAGATAAAAAATCAAATTAAAAAATCGAAATTTTTTTATGTTTGCATTAACATAAAAATTAAAGAACAGAAAAAAATAAAAATCTACCCTCACCATCTTCTGAAAAATTAAGTCCTAAATTAAAATAAAATCTAAAATCGATCCACAATTGTGTTCTAAATGTCATTTTGAACATCGTTTTCTGATTTCACCCCACTGTGTATTAGTTCGTGCGTGTGCCATTATCCCGCAAATAGGGCGAGCGGTTTGCTCAACGCGTTCGTGCAACGGCTAAACCATTGTGGTAGAAAATCCCACCTACAACGACAGAGTTGTCGCACGAAGTCGAAAGCAAGCCCCTCTCATAGCATTTGACACATCCTTCCTACGTACTGGGAGAGCTGCTTACACAAACTTCTTTTCATATGGTCCGTCTAATTGACAATCTTTTGGGGATGCAAATTCATTCATAAAGCTGACAATCAATAATTTTATTATACTCTGTCACGGATATCGCTACAAAGTATACGTGTTCGTACCATACCTTTCAGAGTTATGTACCTAAAATGAAAATGTAAATAATTTTAAATTACGAAAAAGGAACTCTTAGGCAAAATGTGAACTTCTTTAATAATCCTATGAATGATTTTCTTTTTTTTTTTTCAATTTTCAAACCCTTGATTTTAAAAACATTTTTAATTAAAAACTATTAGTTGCACTGAAATGTGTGATTGAGTCCAATATTTCAGACTCCATATTAACTTAGTAACTTTAAACATTTTCTATTTTAATTAAAAATTTGTGGGATCCTCTTGAGAGGACTCAGAAATGACGACAACTCTCTCGATTCAAACTAAGCCTTTGCACGTCAGTTTAGCTGTTATTTTCTAATGTCATGCTCTTATAACACACGTTTTTTTTCTCGATTTATTTTGGCATTCCTGAAACCTATCTTTCCTAATTAAAGTAACATTTTACTTTCCTTTCACAGAGTTGTGATTAAAATTTTTACATTTAAGATATTAACTCACTTGGTCGGTTCAGTGTGAATCAAATTTAAAATGTTATTCTGGGAGTTTTCTAGTCTCCATAGATATTTTATGTTTGATGTATTGAGCCTAGTAATTTTTCTTCTGAGATAGAATAATTTCACCATTCAGAAATTATTTCATCTAGGAAGGTGTTGAACCATCTAGGATATTTTTCATGGAATACAACTTGATCTGTCTAAAATGTAGAGAATAGGCTTCTGAGCTCCCAAATGGTTAATATGTTGAAAAAAAAAAGTTTTCTCGCATTCCAGAAAAATCAGTACGTTCATGAAACCTCTCCCGGCCAAGTTAAGTCAATTGGATATTTTGTTCACCAAAGCAGCGATGCATTTTAATAATAAATTTTCCAATTGATTTCATTTTGTTTCGCTTATTAACTTAATTGCTTTAGTCATACAACACAAACAGCAAGCGTCCCAGCCGTTCGAGTGGTTTCCGGCGCGGAGAAAGCCCAGCCTTTACACTCGCCAAGCTGAGAATGATTTTTCGACGCTTCAGCTGCGGTTTCCACGCTTTCGGATCCGTTGCTCATAATGATCCCATCTTCGTTATTCGATTGCAAACGCAATTATCGATATGTATAATTTGCATAGATTCCCTTTTTCATATCTTTTCGAATCTTCTTATTTCCTATGATTTAATTTTGTGACATTGCCACTCCAATCGTTTCGCGCGTTAATGTAAATTATATTATGAGTTTTCTACGGGCCTAAAACTACCCTTTTCAGTGCCCCTCTAAACAAATGGGTCTTGTGAAATTCAAATGAGCTATTCGCTTCAAATCTTCTGTTTCAGCCTTTAGAAATTGTTAGGGATAAAAAGTCAGAGCGAGTTCACTAATAAGCTGGTATCATAGTCTGGGATGGAGAATCTCAGAAATAGGTTTTTATTTGTTTATTTTCAAGCAAAAAAATATTGAGAGTTAGATTTTTAGCGAAATGCAATGTTTGCTGTATCAACATTTTTTATGTTACTAAACGAATAAATTAAAAGAAGCTTCTTTTTATTTCAATTCATTTGTTTAAAAAAGGTTAATTCTTTGGAAAAGCAAAGGTGCATGTTTTATTTTAGTTTCTTATATACCACTCCTAATAGAATATTAAATCTGAAAGTTAAAATTTTATTAGAGACTATAACTATAATTGAAGTTGTGAATGTTTTCTCATTATAAAAGGAAGATGTGGGATCACAAAAGCAAAATGAGACTAGTGTAACCTTTGGTTCTGATAATTAGCGGATTACGATATCGAAAATCCTAATCAAGAATATTCTTTTACCCCTTTCTTAATTTTTCATGTAATACAAGATAATTCATTGGATGAGCTCCCGTGTGAAAGCAGGTGAAAACTCTAATTAAATTTCGAAATTATTTACAAAGCTTAATCGCATATAACTCATTGATTAAATTGGAGTTCTTAATTAATTTGAGAACCAATTAGTGTTCCTGTATTCAAGACAGGTTGAATAAAAATCATTTTCTTTAATTTCTTATGAATCGCTTGGTATTCGTTCCATTGTTTTGCTTTTTATTTTTTTCAAATTTGCAACAAAATAATAACGCCGTTATTATGTAAGCGATGCAAGGATTCGATTGTTGAGCTCCCGTTAAAAAAGAATCAACTTCCTTACGCTCTACATAATTTTCGTTATTTAAATTTATTAATTTAATTTTCTTTATATCATAATGCTGTAAATTATTTCAAATTATAAAAGAACAATAGGATTTTCCTGGCCATGCCTAGACAAATTTCAAAGAATGATTAGTCGTCGCATCAATTTCTCGACCTGTCACCGATTCGGAGCTGGCCAAAAACCCCCAAGAGCCCATCCTGGCAAAACCACCTGTCGTGCCCGATATCGAGCGTATATTAATCTTCGTCGATGCGTTCTCGTATCGAGTGGGGCTTTTCATTCATCAGATCCGTTCATCCCCTCTTCTTCGTTAATGGATGCGCACGCAATCATCGATTTTCCCTCCCATTCTGAATTGATAATTTTATTTTTATTTTCACAAATATTCTGAACTGCTCCAGTTTCCGCATAAACAAAGGAATCTTTAAAAAATTCTAAAGATTGTTTCGTTAAAAAAATGAAGTGAAGATATATTTTTTCTTTTTCGAAGTATATCACTTTATGTTTGCTTCTTTTCAAGATATATTATTGATGATGCTTTGGAGCTTAGTGCCCCCCTGAACGAATGCTGAGAACAAAAGAAAATGTTTTGTTTTCACATTTTTTTTAAAGTGGGTTAACTGTGCCCGCCTAAACGAATGGTTACAAAATTAAAATTTTAATTCGTTCGTTTATTGGATGTAAACAAATTTTGTTTTTGTGAATTTAAAAAAAAAAATATTTGCTTGTATAACTCCTTGACACATATGATACACGTTTGATCGAGGAGATTATATGTGATAATTGCTAGAGGGTTGCGCCGACAGACTTTTCACCGACGGTGGTGGCGATTTGATCAACTGTGAGCAGCTGGGGACAGCAGGGTGGCGTAACGGTCTAGTTTAATATATTTTTAAGTTCAGTTTTGAAAATATAAAAATATGTAGGAACAAAATATTAATTTCAAGCATAGGATAATTACATATTTAAATTAGTTTCCTTCAACTACTAATTGATTTTTGATTCTTCAATCTCGTCCTTCGTTAAACCTTTGTTTTGTACCTTCATTATTATAGATAACTTCCCTCTTTTTTATTGTGTAACCTGGGGTTTTCTCTATCCCGATTCGAGGTGTTTGTCTTATTTATCTTTTTGTTTTAGTTCCTGGAGCTCGGATGTTCGTGCTTGCGTTTGTTATAGTTTTCGAAATGCTGTCACCTTTACTTTTAACATTAAGTTTAGCAAAGCCCCTTATTAGCAGTCTCCTATAGGCTTGGCATCCTACGTCTCTCATTATTTTCATGGATGGTGTTTCCATTTTCACGAGGTATATCTCTTTTAAAAATAAATTAAGTAAAATAAAATAAAACTTTTTTTCTTTTTTGTCGTTTGTATGTTTATTTATTCTTGTTGTTTCCCCACAGTTTCTTCTATTTAATTTATTTAACGGTTTTCGATGTTTGTAACTGATTTTATGATCTTTAAGTTACGCTTTCATTTATTTATTATTAATAGTATTTATTATTTATTTTTAATAGTATTTAATTTCTTAAGGGGAGACTCTGATTTACCTGTTTTAGGTATTCCATTACTTTTTTTACACGCCAGTTCCTGTCGTTTTGCAAAATTGAAGACTGATGTTTTTTTCAATTTACTCTCACACTACCCTTCTGAAAAGAAAGTCAAGTTCGTACTGACAATTTTCGCATTTAATGTAGTCCAATGTTGTGGCTTCTTATTGTCTATATATTTCGTCATTGGCAATTTCAATTTTCTTTACGTTTATCTGGCTTTATTTCTTTATGTACATATGTTTTCCTTATTACTTATTTAAATTGATTTTCTTATGTATAACTATTTCACATTCTGTACAGTTTATTCTCTTTTTTCATTGGACAAGAGTAGACTTTATCTTTTCTCCACTTTTTTTCTTAATTTTTTAAAGTTTTTTTTATATCTGTTATTATCTTTGATGTAATTTTTTTTCGTCTTTTCTTATTTTGTTTCATTTTTTTACTGTAATATTTTTTTCTTGGAATCTGGTTATTTTCTAAGGTAACTTACATTAAATGGCTTAAATTTCGAAACGACTGGTCCTTGTATTGAGTAGCTTCAATTCTATACCTAGGTCTATAACTTTAAGAATTTTTTTCTTTGCTTTGTACATTAACTTTTTAACTAATATCCATGTTTAGCTTATACCTTATTCTTCAATCGATTCTTCGGAATTATTTTCTTCTTTTCTTGAGACGTATCTTTTCAAGTACTGTATCTGATACATACCTATTCCTTTTTTTTTGCCACGTTTCCCGGGATAAACGTACCTGGTTTTACCTCTTTTTTTATCTCGACTGGTCCATCATAGATTTGCAGAAATTTTGCTAGGATCTTGTTTCCTTTGTCGGATCTATTCAACATTTTCAGTAGGACCTTGTCACAGACTTTTAGTTTAATAATCTTGTGTGTCCGATTAAATGCCTCTGCTCTTTTTTGAGCTTTGCGGATGATGTTCTTGTGGGTCATTTCAATTTTTCTTTCGTTTCCAATATTGGGAGTTATTGGATGCAGCTTAAGCCAATTTTCCCATGCTCTTTTCGCCTTTTTATTCAGCTGGATTTCAATTGGAATGAATTTCGTTGTTTCATGATAAGTCTCATTCGTGCAATGTTCGATGATTCTCATCCAATTCCACCAAGAGTTGTGTCGGTTTTCATGAGAGTTCTCAAAATCACGACATTTCTCTGTGGATTCTTTCAACAATATTGCTCTATGGATGACCAAATATACTTAAACCACCTATAGAAGCTGTCAGAGGCCCATAGAAATCGATTGAGAGGATTTCTCCAAGTTTTTTTGAAGCATAGTTTCTCAGTTCTGCATAACACGTGTGGTTGGTGACTTTGTTCTTTTGACATGAGTCACAACTTGCTAATTATCTTCTAAATGTTTTGGCAAAATGAGGATCCTAGAAGTATTCATTTAGCATTCTAAAAACTCTTGGAGCACCTACATGACCATTTAATTCGTGGCATTCATCTATAATAATGTAGATAATTCTTTTGGTTAGGCAAAGTTTCTTTCCTCCTTTGGTTCTCAGATATATTCGATTTTCATATATCTTACATTTTCTGTTTTTTCTCCTTTAATTTCTTTAAACCTTTGCTGTAGGATAGGGTCTTGTTTTTGCTCTTGAATAAAGTTCTTTAATCGTTTTTGTAGCTCAGATGACGATCTTTTTGCCATTGCGTATAAGAAAATTTTTCTTTTGTTCAAGTCAAACGGATATCCTGATTCATGGGATGGTATTCTGCTCAAAATATCTGCAAGTATGTTTTTCCTTACTTCAACATGTTGTATTACAAACCAATAATCTTGGATGGCCACGATTCAACGGGTAAGCCTTCAGCTTACCAATTTACAGGTTTTGAAGAAAGTGAGTTCCTTATGATCAGTTTGTATGATCAATTTGGCACCCAAAACATAGGATCTAAATTTTATTAGGGCTCACACAATTGCTAATAGCTGTTTCTCTGTGGTGTAGTACGATAATTCAGATACCTTGAGAGTTCTTTTCGTAAAGAATATAGGTGTTTCCCCTCTCCATCTGTTTGTTAAAGCACGGCTCCTAATGTTACGTTACTAGCATCAGTGTGTCAGTAAAAGGGTTTACTTAAATCGGGGTAAGCGAGAATAAGGAATTCGCCAAACATCCCCTTAACTTTTTTGAATTCATATTTTCAGGGTCCCAAATCCATCTGCTTCCTACTCTTCGAAATTTAAGAAGCGGTATTATATACTGAGCATGTTTGTTGGTAAATTTTGCATAGTAATTTATCAACCCTAGGAAACCTCTCAATTCTGGTAAATTTCTCGGCGTTGGAAATTCATGAATTACTTTCTTTTTTTTTATCTGGTTTTATCCCCAAAGATGTTAAAATGTGCCCTAGAAATTTGAGTTCAGGACCCTAAATTCATAACATTTTCCTTCGTCTAAAAATGCAGTATATTTCATAGGATTTTCGTAAAGTGGCAATTGCCAAAAACTGCTAACTAAATCTAGTTTTGACATTACTTTGGTGCCTGAACATCTTTGAAAAAGAAACTCCGTTGGTACTGAAAATTCATAATCGTTGGTCATTAAATCGTTCAGTTTCCGTGCATATAAACAGATTCGTATCGATTCATCTTTTTTTGTGGTGATAACTACCGGGTAAATATAGGCGCTGTTTGATCTTTTTATAATTCCTAATTAGAGCAAGGTTAATAATTGGATAATAATTCTATTATTCAACTCCTTATGGACCTTCTAACTTTTGGTATAGTCTTTTTTTTTGTGCATGGAAGTAAGGATTTCTTTATTGCTAGCAAATGTCGTGTAAACGCCATCTCGTAGTCTTTTTTATTCTATCTCGAATGTTATTTACATCGTTAAATTTTACCGTTTCATTTGAGATGCTTTCTAAAAAGGATTTGGACAATTATATACTTTTCTTATCTTTCTTTTGAGAACTTTCGTCAACATTACCCTTATCCGCCATGATCAAGAAGCTTTATTTCAAAGTCGCGCCCGGTTCAACGTACTCCGCGTGTTTTGGGTGACGCGACGCACCTGTATTCTAATTAGTATGTTATCTGAAACTTTAAGCCCACAATCGATAAAAATTTTACAATTCTTGCTTCTTTAAAAAACTTTTATGTTCCACCAGGGGTACCAGTTGCAAAATAATGTCTTTGGCGACGTTATTGATATTTCTAAAACATTTTCAAAAGATAGAAGATAAGAGTGGAATTTCTTAAAAAAGACCACGTTCTAAACTTTTTATTTTTTGTGTAAACTACTCAGAAAAAGGATGAATTTTCTTATCACCGCTAAATAAATCTAATTAAAAATTTCATTCTTTGTACATTTTTATAAACATACAAGGAACAGTTTACTGTATGGTACATGCCGATAAAAATAAAATCAATGTCTTACATGGAAATTACAAAGAATTAAAAAAAACTATAATAAACTGAAAAATAGGTGATATTTTTAGAGATCGTGTATCTTTTGTACGTAAAAAATATGTGTGACGATTTTTTCAAAAATGGGAAGAATGCGCGCAGATATCAAATGCAGAGGCAGCCATACCAGTGGGCACAAAGTTTGGTGACGTCATTACGATATCGTTACATCTTTACGACAACTTTACGACATGCTATGTCCATGTCGTTAAGGTGTCTTTACGATATCTTAAATACGTCGTATAGTAAATATTTAGTTCGACGGAAAGAAACTTTTTAAAAAGTCAACGTTCTCTTTTCTATGTTCATAGGGAATATTGATGACAATGTGCATTACATTTTTCATCAATTATTTTTTAGGTAAACAATTTTTAGCAAAATAAATTTTGTTTTTCAATAATCAAATTTTTTTGGTGTAAACTGCTCAGAAAAGGGTGAGTTCTCTTATCACCGCTAAATAAATCTAAAAACAAATTTCATTTCTTGTACATTTTTATAGATATACAATTAACAATTTATTATATAGTACATGTGGATAAAAATAAATTAAATGTTTTACATGGAAATTACAAACAATATTTCAAAATATAAGAAAACTTCTTACTTTATGGTCTTCTGATACATTTTCCAAAGTTTCAGTCCGATATTTTGTTTGAATTTACATTTTTCAAGTTAAAAAAAATTCATTGAACTGATAAAGTGAGGTCGGCAATATAGGCATCTGTGTGTGTCACATACCCTTAAAAAATTCGGACTAGAGGGCCACTCTGGCATGTTAGCTAGATGATAAAAGTCGCTGGCATGCGGGTTTCAAACTCAAGGAACGGCAGAAAATGCGATTTTCGTTTTATGTGTGAAACGTACCAGATATTGTACTTTAGGCGGGTTTGCAAAGTAAATTTTTGCTTTAAAGTTACTTTATTTAATCGAAAAAATAATACTCGATCATAAAAATTTGTTATCTGATTTATTTATATTAATTTTATAAACAATGCCTAGTGTGTACATTCAAAGGAAGAGAAAATCGTTTTTTCTCTTAATTTTCCACAAATTATATCGCTAGTGATGTTTATTGGTGGAAAAATATCGTCCGATATTTTTTCTTATTTTATAAACAAATTATATTTTACAATGCCTAGTGTATACATTCAAAGCCAGAGAAAATCGCTTTTTCTCTTAATTTTCCACAAATTATTTCGCCAGTGATGTTTAATGGTGGAAAAATATCGTCCGACATTTTTTATTAATTTTGTAAAAAAATTGTTTTGTTTATAGATGTAAAACAAAAGAACATTTTATTAATACATATGAAACAAGAGAAAACGTTTTGTCTTTTGTTTCGCACGCATTCCCTAACTAGCTGTAGGTCCTCCGCCTTTTATGTAAATATAATATTTGCCAACAGATGGATGATGTTTATTTATGTGATTTTTTTATTTTTCATTAATTTTGTAAACAAATTTTTTCTTTGATACATTTAAATCAAAAGGACACTTCATTAATACATGCAAAAGAAAAGAAAACGTTTTGTCTTTCGTTTTGCACACATTCCCTAGGTAACTGCAGGTCCTACGTCTTGTAACGCCTTGTAATATGTAATACTCATATTTTTATTTCTCATCAAGGCATTCATACAACTTGAATAAAAAGACATTTGCCTCCAGCAATTATTCCTATTATTTGGAACCATTTTATTCGCTCTGAAAATTTTTGCTCCTGCATTTCAAAGAGTTTTTTTCTCTATTTATTCCTGTTGTTTTATTAGATATAAATACAGTGAAACTTCGACGATACGAACCTCTATAATTTGAATTTTCGACAGTTTGAATTTTTTTCAGCGTCGGCTGAAAACCGACGTTTCCCATGTTAATATTTTTCGATAATTCGAATTCCACGATAATTCGAAGAATAATCTAAGCTCCGCCGTGATCATAAGCTCTGTAACTCGAAGTACGGCAGTGAGTAACGCAAAAAAGTAGGGGGGGGGGGGGGGGGGGGGTGCGTTACCCGTTTGGGCATTGTTACACAATCTGAGAGAAATTTGACATGACTTGATTTAAGAGTGACGGAACGGGTAGAGGGGTCGAAAAATGAAAGTCGTTGTTAGATATGTTTAAAAGGTGATGGTGATGCTGATTCATAGAATTTAGTGGCGGTTTCTTTGATATACTCTGAAATATAAGGTAATTGAAATTCTTTATGAAGGACAGAGTTCTTGGTATATCTAGGTGTTTTTGTGATGCGTCTGAAGAATTTCTTTCGTATAATCTGGATCTGATTGAGTAACTAACATACTTTAAAAAATTCATATTTATAACCTAGACGATTGAATGTGATTAACCCGTTGTGAGTGCTGGGATTGGCGTGTGTCACAAGGGTGGGGTTGACGTGTAATGCAAATGTGGTTCTGCTAATACAAATAAAGGCTGTGTGCTCGTGCAGTTCTGTGTTCAACGCTTTCAAAATTACAGAGAAAATGACGTATAAAACACTATCTCTGAGTGATAAAGTAAAACTTATCCTTTTTTTTTGCTATTCTTTAACTTCTACCATCTTTTTTCATATTTAAAATAAATTTTGAACAAAGGATGTCAGGATGTTACGCGTCGGGAAGTGTGCCATCGAAGGGTTAAGCACAAGGAGAATATCTTGTCTGCTGCTGAAAATTCTTATTTCTAACCGGATAGGAAGCGCATGAAGGCATTTCGCTTTCTATCATTGGAAACATCGATTGTTTCAAGGATGCATTAAATATATACGCGAAAAAAGTTTTATACAGCTTTTATCGGAAATAATTTCACATTTAATAGAAATTCATATTATGTGCTATGCAACGTACTATAAACGTATTTAAACGCATTATGTGCGTTTATATTCTTAATTTCGAAGTTTCACTGCATAACATTTATTTCAGTTTCTTGAGTCCGTTCAGGTTCTTCGTATTTTTCATGCTTTGAATTTCATAGTTAATAGATATAAGTTAGGTTATACATATATATGCATATGCATATTCATATGTATGTGTGTATGACCTTTAACCCTTCGATGGCATACTGGGGTCGAAAAGACCCTCGACATGAAAATTCATGAAAATCTATTACTACCTTAGCCAAGTACTCTTTCAAAACCCCGACAAAAATTCCTTTTTCGCTTGAAGCCAAAAAAACCCCAGTGTGCCAGCTATGTTACGCGTCGGGAAGTGTGCCATCGAAGGGTTAAGCACAAGGAGAATATGTTGTCTGCTGGTGAAAATTCTTGTTTCTAACCGGATAGGAAGCGCATGAAGGCATTTCGCTTTCTGTCATTGGAAACATCGATTGTTTCAACGATGCATTAAATATATACGCGAAAAAAAGTTTTATGTAGCTCTTATCGGAAATAATTTCACATTTAATAGAAATTCATATTATGTGCTATGCAACGTACTATAAACGTATTTAAACGCATTTTGTGCGCTTATATTCTTAATTTCAAAGTTTCACTGCATAACATTTATTTCAGTTTCTTGAGTCCGTTCAGGTTCTTCGTATTTTTCATGCTTTGAATTTCATAGTTAATAGATATAAGTTAGGTTATACATATATATGCGTATGCATATTCATATGTATGTGTGTATGACCTTTAACCCTTCGATGGCATACTGGGGTCGAAAAGACCCTCGACATGAAAATTCATGAAAATGTATTACCACCTTAGCCAGGTACTCTTTCAAAACCCCGACAAAAATTCCTTTTTCGCTTGAAGCCAAAAAAACCCCAGTGTGCCAGCTATGTTACGCGTCAGGAAGTGTGCCATCAAAGGGTTTATGCATTTAATGTAACTTAAATTTTAATTTACTATATTAGTATGATATTATTTTAAAAACGAGTACCCTTAACATATAAAAAAGCTGTATGATATTTCAATCCTAAATCTCAAAACAAACGACAGTAACTTATCTGTTCCTTTATTGAATTATATCCAAGAAAATGATACGACTCAAGATAAAGAAATGAAAATAATTAAGGAGAAAATATTGCGTCATTTCATTCCTACATTGAAAAAAAATTGGAGGACTTGCTTTCACAACAGAGACATTTTTGAAAGTAGATACAATAAATGGCTGCTAAGCGAATTAACTGTCACCTTAACTGTATCAAATGTGGGATGACGTTCTCGAGAAGATTTTGAAGACACTTCTAAGTCGTCGAAAAGAAGAAAGATTCAAGCACTTCAGGAAACTTATTCAGAGCTTCGAATTTCATTGGCATTTCTTAGTAATCTAGGAGTTGTTGGAAAAATACAATTAGCAAAAAAAAAACAATCGAATTTTAGACTACGCGGAAGATGCGATTGAATCAAATATAATTTGATTCGCCGATGACGAAGCTCTTTCACTTCTTAAAGACGCCAAACTATCGAATCATAAATATGAGGTTATGCAATTGCAAGCAAAGGCTAAAGATGCGACATTTGTGTCCCACATCAGAAGCTCTCAGAAGCGAAAAAAATGTTATCCTCCTGCCTCTGCAATTATTGTTTCCAATAAGATTGTTACTATTTAATTAATACCACTACTAGGCCACACAGTAAAACGTTTACTACGGTTGTGATGGGGCATCAGACCAAACTGCATACAAAAAAAAACTTCCAGATGGTACGCAATCCGATGAAACCATTTTCATGGTTTCGATGGAACTTAGCAGGTTTGAGATGGATCGAATAAGTGACGAAATAAATGGATTTTTTCCAGTACAAGTTTCATTTGGCAAGTTCATCATTATTAAACATCACTGGCCATAGTCTATCCATAGTGTAGAATATTTGCTAAGCTAATTTGTTTATAACAATTAACTTAACAATGCCATTTTTTGCTTTCAAATACCCCCTTGCGTAAGGTCTGGAAATGCTGATCATAGAACAAATTTTATCACGATGATAAAAAAGGAAAAAAAATGCCGAATTTGGCAAAAACCTCTAAAACGTTTTTAAAAATGAAGAATCAAGACTAAAAGGCCTCTTTAAAAACCTCATAAAAAGCGAAATTGGATAACTGTATTAGGTGTTATGTACAAATGAAAGTTAGTGGTCAGGGTGAATGGTCGCAGATTCGGACCCCTGTATGTTGACGACCCATTGTACTACTTTCACCAAACTCATGTCTCGTATATTATTTATTATCCAAATAAAATAAATAATTTATATTCCATTCACAAATCGCTTCGAAAATTAAAAGCAAAGTATAATTTTATTATTTTTAAAATTTCTCATTTTCTCAATGTTGAAGTACTGTGATTCAGTTCTGAACTCAATAGGAAAAGGATATAAAGTGTTAGGAAACAAAGAGTCAGAAGACCTAGAAGAAATGGTTCAAGAGTTCAGGTATCTGACGCTGGAGTTTCCAGTAGGATGAAAAACGCAGTAGAACTCAGGCCAAATGACAGCTTACGGCTTCCTCCGGCGGCTGGACCCTGGAGGACCGAAGGAACCGAATGAAGCCTCAACAAAGTACCCGTAAAGACCCCATCGGGTCTCCTATAATTCTATAAGGAATTTTCAAAAATATTTTCTTCGAAATCTGGCATGCATATGTACAAACGAGAATGTTGTGTGAGGAAGTTTCGAATTTTGACATCTTCCAGTGAGAAAAATCTTCCTTGGGAATCAAAGTTTTTTCAACAAGTTTTAGATCTTTTTTTATCAGGGGGAAAAAAGTGAGGGTGGTGTGAAAAGTATTTACGGCTTGCTGAGCTCGATTCGATCATATACCATTGTACGACAACCCGTCGCTCCATGTACTCGTGATCAAAGTCAAGCGTAGCTCGCCGTACATGATTTTCACATCACCCTCACTTTCTCCCCCTGATAAAAAAGATCTCAAACTTTTTGGAAAAACTTCTTTGATCCCTAGCGAAGGTTTTTCTTACTGGAAGTTGTCAAAATGTAACATGAAAATTCCAAGAAAAAATATAAATTCCCGGCGAAAATCTGGCGAGTTTAACGCAAAAAAGTATTGATATTTTTTTGGTTGAAAAATTCCGTTTTCCTTAAACAACTAAGAAACGGAAAAACCTTCGAATTTAGTTGCCATGTTATTTTGTTGAAACAACTTTTGAAAAATTCAAGATGAAAAGTTCTTCTTTGAGACTTTCTACGTTGATATTCATCTTTTTTTCATTCAGGTTATTTAGTTGTGTTTCATATACTGTTTTATAACAACGGTTATTCTTATCTGTTAGTTATCTACCTGATAATAATTTAAATTACTATAATAATATTAATAATATTTTTTTTTAGTATTCATCATGAATGAACCAGCGGAGCCGCAGATCAAGGACATAGAAGCATCCGTTCCATCAGATGAGGAGCGCGATTTAGCAGCAAACGCTCTTTCTGAGTTTCAGAAAGGTGCTTATGCTCTATGTTTGACCTATTTGAACAGATTAGAAGCCTTGAGGCCAAAGGATGTGAAGGTCATGCATAATAAAGTAGTAGCTGAATATTATAAAAGTGATTTGAAAAAGACTGAACTTGTGAAAAAAAGTTTAAACGCAATGTGTGGAGAATTAATAAGCACAGATACGGCAGATGCTGCGGATGTTGTTGAAAAATGTGTTATGAGATACAATCAAGCTATTTTACTGTATCATACGAGGCAATATAATGCTGCACTTCAAATAATGAGTAGATTATTCTCTCTAATCGAGCCGTTAGGTTGGTATTTTACTGTGTCCTCTATGATTTTCAGAACTATGAAATTACCGTACTAATATTCTAATTTCCAGGGAACAGCCTTGGTTTGTGTGCATGGGGTTTCAGGGGCGCAGCCATCCGTTAAGAAAAAAAAAGAATTAACAAGAGAAAAAAACTTTGCTGCTTCACACAGCTCGGGCGATAACGTTTTATCGCCGTCACTTTTCTCTATTTTAACACATAACTTTAACCCGTGCTTTAACCTCTTTGACAAAGAAACGTGCCCCATAGACGCAAAATCCAATTTTAATGTCCATAACGTTTCTACGTTTCTGGATGAAAAGCAGGTTAAAATCGTCGTATGGTAGCATGATCGCATGTTATGCGTTTGTAACAGGCTTTTGCCTGTTATCCTAACCGTAATTCTGGCGTATTAATCACAGTTGTGCCTTTATCCTGAGAAAATACCTCAGAAAATACAATGTTCGATGCTGTAAAAGCAATCCTGCCATGCGAGAAAAGATATCATTTGACCGTGCCACTTTTCTGACGTTATTTTATTTCTTACCGCAAAAGCTACATTTTTTCCCTTGTAGAAAGAAAAAAAGCCCCAGTTAATTTTTCTCTGATTGCTTTGAAGTAACTGTTTTGCGTCCAATGCACATGCATGGACAGTGTGAATTTCTTTGCGGGTGTTGGGAAATTAATATTTACGTGGTAAGTATTAATACATTTTATCAAATTAATGTATAAAGTTATTGTCATTTATCTATTGTATCTCGTTTAACGTTTAACATTTAGTAATAAGTGCGCCCCTGCTTGGTTCTTGATGTGTTTTCTGCTTCGTCTTGCACTATTCTTGCCATAACTTATTTATTAGGCAATTTTTGACTTTATATTGTATCACAGTGTTTTGATTCGTGTTCAGAGTGCAGTATATATGTTGCATTTGTTTATTTTTGGGTTCCTTGGTGATTAAAATACTTTTTTCGAGTTTCGCACTTCGACAGCTCTCATGTGACTAATACGTATGTCCAACGATGTGTGCTTATCCCGAGTGCAATAAGACAATCTCTAGAGGATAACTGGGCGCTGATTCCTCCATAAAGTGTGTTATTTTTAGACACTTAGCATGCGTCTATGTCGGATTGTCAAAAAAAGCAGTGGATGGTCTGAAGAAGGAATTAATTGTTTCCATTTGCGTCAACTGCAAATTGCTGAATGCTGGCGACACTTCAGGTATAGATCAAGGCATCTTGCTAATTTCCATTACAAATAGCGGTCCTGCCGGCAAGGATCAGGTAGCAAACCCTTCACTTACAATAATTTCATCCGCCTCTGTGCCTGCTGCGGACCTGCTGCATGGATACATCGAGGCGATTAACAGTGTGGTTATTACAAGCACAGAGGGAAGCGGTCGTGCAAGCGCAGGAATAGATTAGAAACCTTTTTAAAGAATTTGAAAGCAAGTTGCATCAGTGGATTTCTAAGATTAACACTACGGATCAGGAAATCATGTCTGATGTTTCAGAGAATTCTTGCAGAATAAATTGCTTGAAGTTTCAACCGTATAGTAATGGGACACTTCTAAGATCAAGATGGAGGCAAGCTCACTGAAATTAAACGTTGCCTCAATTGAAGCTTCCCTCAACAACCAATCGCAAAGTTTAGGAAACTTCTCAAAAACATACTTATAAGCATTACTTTCTGTTTTTATCATTGACTTAACAAATTGTTTCACGAAGCCGAGTTTTATATGTAATGGTGGCAACAGCATTGCTTTTTTCCATAGAACTATCTCTTTCAATGTTGCTGGTATATACTGGATACGTAACTGAATCAATAACTGGGTATATCAAGACATACGAAGTTTTTTCCATTGTCTTTGCAATGTCCGTTAATGTCACTTACAAAAGTCGCACAAAAGATATGAGGAATCCAAGAACGGTCAAAACTTTCTTTTGCGCCACCATAAAAATTAGTGTACATATTTTTTACATTATCTGTTGAAGAACTTCTATTTTTGGGCATAATGTATCTACCACATACGACACAAAATGTGTCTCGATTATCGCAAGGTGGTATGGTGAAGGAGGCAAGGTGATTTAAAGGGATATTTCCAAAAAATGAAACTGATTAAAATTTATAACGGATACAATCTTCAGTAAACCTACTTATGGACAAACTTAAGGAGGTATCGTCGCTGCTGCCAAAATAAGTCGACTACGCAGTCGTAATACCTACACTCGTATCAACGGCTGACTGAGGTGTACATTTATCGCGCCTCGCGATGTTGCCAGATTGCGATATTCAACGTTCAAAAGCGCAAGTTTTGTGATTAATTTTTTTTTCATGTACATGCAGGAACCAAATGGTTAATATTATTTTTGCACCTCAATTTTGAAATACTTGTTTTTCATTTTAAAAAATCAATAATATCTTAATGGTGGTTACTTACATATCACTTAGTAAAGAGCTCAAAAACTCCATCTCTCATAAGACGCAATGTTAAATATGACGAAATTAAAAACGTTAATAACTTATTTATAAAGTACCCTAGGCTTCTGAGATTTTAACTAAGTAATTTTGGTGATCAAATTTAGATATCGTGAAGGTTTGGTTGAAATGGTAATGGAAATTCTTGTAGCGATGGTACCTCCTTAATTCTAAAACAGGTTGAACGCAAAGATTAATCTAGCAATGAGACTATCCTTAACCGACTATATATACAAACTTAAGAAAAATTACCCCAAATGATAAATTCTTAGTAAGAAAAATAGATTTCTACGTTGAATACTGTATAAAACTTCACTAGTAATGTTTAATATCAATATCACCAACAATGTAGAGGAGTATATCTCTGTAAACGCTTGAACAAAAACTACTTTTTCTTAATGTTTTCAACAATACCATAACCAAACTATAACCTATAGGCGTTGCAGACGTTATACTTTTTAAAACATTTTATCGTTGCAAAAAAAAACTATTGCGATTACTCCATGATATTCTAATAGAAAATTTAACGTAGAATCTAAGTTTCAACAAGTTAAATGCCCACCTTTCCTTTTTTTACTTTTTTTTTGCACCATACACGAGGGATACTATGTGGATACTTAGAGGATACGCTGTAGCGTGTCCATTGCGTTCATTCGGTCCGCCAGCATTTATATAAATTATTACAAAGTAAGCTACGGTCGTAATTGAATTTTTAAGTAATGACATAAATAAAAACAATGTTCTCACCACCTCCTTTAAGATTTTATTAATCATGCCTAAAAAATTTTACATAACATTTTGTCATGGTATTGTTGAAAACATTTTAAAATGTAGCTTTTTTTGAAGCGTTTATAGAGGCATATTCATAGATGAGGCATATTCCGCGCTAGATTTATATTGGCGTTTAATCTTTTTTAGAATTAAGTTTTTATATAGATAGGTTTAATGAAGATTGTATCTATTCGGTATGCATTTTATATAGTTTCATTTTTTAGTAATATCCCTTTAAACCACCTTCTCTACTTTACCATACCACCTTGTGATAGACGAGACACATTTCGTGGTAGATACATTATACACAAAAATAAAATGTCTTTAACAGATGCTGTAAAAAATATGTACATTAATTTTCATTGTAGCGCAAAAGAAAGTCTTGCTCATTTTTGCATTCCGCATATCAATTTTTCGACTTGTCTAAGTGACATTATCAGACATTGGAACTACTAGGAAAAAAACTTCGTATCTCTCTGCCTATGATTTGGCGTGAACCCTCAAGTCATGAAATCACACTTAATACATCACATAAACCTGGCGTTGGCACACCCCCGTTTCTATAACGGGTAAGTTCTGAAAGAAGTGATACCTCTACGTGGTTCAGAATGGGTAATGCTGAAACCACTTCAACGGAATTTCAAGCGTTTCTCACTCTGTATTAAGCGAGTTCAAATTTAATTTATTCAAAAAGTACCTGCTACTATAGCATTCTTGAATGACAAGCAAATTCTAAAAAGCACAGAACTTATTTAAAAACTTCAGGTTTTTCCAAATTTGACCATTAAAATCTCTTAACCCTCATCCCAAGAGGTCCACCAAAAACTAAAAGTAGCCTGATTTAGTCGGTTAGTGATAAATTTTATAGGTTTAACCTTGAACTGACCTTGATACTGACCTGCCGGTGTCAAACGGACACCGGATTCGACTTCAGCGACTACTTAAGCCTAAAGGTATCCTTATTTAATTATTTAGCCATGAATTTTGCAGGTTTAACCTTAAACTGACCTTGATACTGATCTTCCAGTGTCGAACGGACATCGGATTCGAATTCAGCGGTCACCTGAACCTAAATGTACCCTAATTTAGTTGGTAAGCGATGAATTTTGTAGGTTTGACCTTGAACTGACCTTCATGTTGACCTGATGGCGTTAAATGGACACCGGATTCGGATTTAGCGACCGCAAAAACATGAGGTACACCTAGTGCCTCTTATGTTGCAGGCTTAGGCGGGTTGTGGTCCTGTGTAATCATTCTACCACTAAACATGTGTTTAGGGGCCAGCTACGATACGCATTTATTAAAACTTTCGTTGTTGTTTTGTGTATTATTGACCAAGCATCGGAGGAGTAGATCATCCGCTGACAGATCTTCAGAAATCGGTGTAATGATCTCTTCAACATCGTCGTCTAACGGCGAGGGATGTTGGAAATCTGTTAAAGTGTCAGCACCCTCAGCCTTAAGCCATTTGCACTATGATTCAGGTCCAATAGAGCAACGTGTGTGCTGGGGATTTTTATCCGCTGAAATTTTGTAATAAAAACTTGCCCAGGTTTCATTCTTCATCCCTTCCACAGATTCTGAATTGCGTCGAATGGCCAATCCATGAAAAAGCGAGAGCTCTCTCTTTAATTTCTTCGCCAATTAATCTTTCTTTGGCTGAATTGGCTGATTCTTTTTCTTTCTCGGCGCGGGACCAATGGTTTTGGGGCCTGTTTCTCAACTGCATCAGCAGCTTTTTTAAAGGTAAAATTTAAACTGAAGCAAACATCTTCGTATCTCCATCGCCGATATAATATTTAAACTTGGCCGACCACCTCCATTTTTCCTGTGCTTCTCGTATAATTAGCTGAGCATTTACTTTCATGCGAGTCCCAACATTCTTCGTGCTTAACGTTATCGTCTTTACCTTTGCAGCGTCTACATTTGAGAGAATAACTCGATTGTACACTTAGGTCAATGATTGTATTCGTGTACTTGAAAATTAGAGAAACGATGCCCACAAGAGATTAAAACCCTCGCTTTGCCCACTAGCCATCGCCCGATACTGCAAAATTCTCTTTGTGAACGACCAGCTACTGTATTTTTGTATTTTTCTTCATTTGCAGCTCTTCCTATTACATCGCTGAAAACACCTACTGCATACTGATCTGCTTGACGATATCGTAGTACGATTTTTCGCTAATGCCTTTGCCTAATTCTATCAGCCCGCAAAAAGTATGCAATCCAGCAAGTGCAATTCCAAGTAATCTCATTGCATATACAAGTCGTCGATTCATTTCATAGGCTTTCCCGATTTCGGGACAGGAGTCAATTTCTTTGAAACCAAGACCTCTGACATCTTGTTTATACATTTGAATGTCACCATCACATATTTTGCATTTCAGTATTTGTTGTAAGTTTGTAAAAACAAGAAACTGCACGGTGCAATAACTAAAAGTAGGTTCAATGTTTTTATTCAAATCAAAGGATTTTGAAATCTTCACTGCGGATGTACTAGGCAGTCTGATAAGTACCTAAAAATTCTAAGAGATGGCATTAGTATTCACTAATGTGAACCATTTTCATCGAGCTTGATCCTTCAAATGACGCCTG
>NC_046663.1:136717167-136728994 GCF_010883055.1 Belonocnema kinseyi
TAGTTTACCGAGTTTCGTTGTGGCCGTACGAGCACAGTTGATGCTGAACGATCTGGGCGCCCAAAAGAGGTCACTACACCAGAAAATGTTGAAAAAATCCATCATATGATGCTGAATGATCCCAAAGTGAAATTGAGACAGGTAGCTAATGCTGTAGGCATATCTTTGGAACGTGTGGGCAATATCGTGCATTCAGTTTTGGGCATGAAGAAGCTCTGCGCGCGATGGGTGCCGCGTTTGCTCACAGTGGACCAAAAACGAATTCGTGTCAACGCAACAGGCAAAAAAGTGGGTTCCACCGGGTCAAAGTGCTCCGAAGCGTCCAAAAACGCAACAATGGGTCGGAAAGGTTATGGCCTCCGTATTTTGGGATGCACATGGCATAATATTCGTGGACTATCTTGAAAAGGGTAAAACCATAACCGGAGCATACATAGCTGAAACTGAGGCGTATTTTGGATACCTTCCGATCGAGTACTTTTCGGACGGTATCCAAAAGTTAGAAAATCGTTGGACTCGCTGTATCGACCTAAAAGGAGAGTATGTTGAAAAATAAAACAGACTTTGGCCAAAAAAACGTCTCCGTGTTTCATTTTTCAGGGACTTATCAGACTGCCTAGTAAACTCTCGAAGGTCTTATTCTACAATTTATTACGTTATATTGAAGTTTATAAATATCAGTAGTAGACGCCTGAAATTTAAGTGAACTTTAACTTTCACTAAAGCGTCATCTATATTTAACAACCGTCCAGTTAAAATCTTGAAAGTCTTATCCTACAATTAATTGCGATATATTGAAGTTTATAAACATCCGTAGTAAGTGCGTAAGCTTTACTCAAAGCGCTAGACTTAAATGCTTAGTTTCTAGACGAAGAGCTTGATTGATTTTATCATTGAAAAATACTTCCAAAACTTTTTTAACTACTGTGCAACATTTTCTTCTTTTGAAACAATATTTTGTGATTTACTACATTCAAAACGATTTATCACCAAAACTGTTCAGTTTCTTCACTTTTAGTAGTAGAAAACTGTATTGAGAATTGTTTCAACTAAAATATAACCAAAAATTAGCCAATTCTGCCAAACCTAACACGGGAAAATTTGGTGAGGGGTCCGATGGTGTAATCATTTATAACGAGAAAGACATGCTGGAAAGATAACAAAAATAATTTTATTTTTCTTCGAGTGCCCGCAAACTTACATTTTTCGTTATGAATTGTATTTATAATCATGAATCATATTTAGCAAAAACCTAAGATTCTTTCTTTAGACTCCCGGGAATTCTAGCCGTACCTGTAATTCGACTGAGAATCACAGTGCAAGCTTGGGCCAATCACGTGAGGCACCCACCCAGCGAAACCGTGAGAGCTGAGAAAAGGTTTGAACTCAGGAAAATAGGCCAGGAGAGACTGAACATTGACGTGGTAAATTTTTAGCTTATCTATATGTTGGAGTGCAATTACAAGACGTGAGAGAGAGGCTCAAGCAAATGAGGAGACTAGTCAAGAAATGTAACAGATAAAATTCGAGAAAAAGCTTTCCAGATGACACTATAGCAAATAAGAGGGCAATAACGTTCATCAAGGGTGACCCTCTGAAGAGATGACATCCCGCCTAAGATGAAACAATAACAATAAAAACAAGATAAGACCGACCCCATGCATCTTCAAGGGTTCAAAGCTATTTAAATCATAGATATAATCACTGAAACTAATTAAATATATCACACTAAAATATAGTGTAACCTCAATAAGGAGACAAAAGGAAAATATGCTAATAAGAGAAGTTATGTATATTGAAAGTACCACCACAAGGGCTAAAGCAAAAAAACCATTCAAAGAAAAAGTATATACGCTGACTACCGTTGACACGTTAGTAATGAGTAACTCGTATGCATGTTAAGGTAGAAATAGAGGGAAAAAACTGTGTGTATAAAAATAAAAATTCTCAAAATTCCATACAAACAAAAGGAAATTCAAAAATGAAATGTTGGATTATTAAATATAAATTTTACCCGTGTGTAAAGTCGAGAGTTGGGTTCGGAGTAGATGAGATCTTTGAAACGAACGATGTACAAAATTTGAAAAAAATTAAGCACATTCTTTCATATTTTGACTATACATACGTGAAAAGAAAATTGCAATATATTGATAACAATTAACGTAAAATACAATTGAACATGATTATGCTATCTCTCACAACATACGTTGTAGAAAGCTATATTTTGGATTAAAATGCTTGGAAAATTTCAACAACTACAATCGCATAACAATTAGGAATAACAATCTTAACATCTATTAATTATTAACAAATAATTCTGAAAGACAAATTGGATGATAGTGTGGGTGTGAGGGCATTATGGACTATGCCGACTATTGAATCGCGTTGGGGGGTCGGCTCATTCATTAAGTTTTGAATATAGGAAAAGGGCACTTTTATATTCAATGGCGTAAGCAAGGGAACGACGTACAGTGGCGCGCAAAAGTTTTGGGCCAAACACATTTTTGACTATATCTGGTGAATAAAAGCAGTTGAGAAAAATTGAATATATACAAAATTTCAGTATTTTATTGAACTACAAAACTACAACATTTACAAATTTTTAATGAAGTTTGTTGACAATTTCATTCACATTATTTTTAACGACAGTGTACAAAAATAATGGGCCACACTTATTACATATGTTCATAAAATCAGCAAGAAAGTTATTATTACGTTGCTTATTGACTAATAATTTGTAGCCATACCCTTAGCAGCAATTACAGCAGCACATCGTCGAGGCATTGAATCAACTAAGCGTTTAATGTAGTCTTTCGGTATTTTTTCCCACTCTTCCTGAAGAGTTCGCCATAAGTCATCCTTGTTCGAATGTTTCTTCGTTCCAACATGTCTTCCGAGTGTGTACCACAAATTTTCAATCGGATTTAGGTCTGGAGATTGAGCTGGATGATCCAGAAGCTTCACTTTTCGCGCTTTCAAAAATTCCTGAACCAGCTTTAACTTACGTTTCGGATCGTTATCTTGCTGCAAAATCCAATTTTTGGGCATTTTTCTTCTAGAATATGGTAACATTTTTTCTGCCATAATATCTCGATACATAACTTTGTCCATGATGCCTTTAATCTTGTGCAGTGGACCTACTCCTTGCGAAGACGTAGCGCCCCAAACCATGACCATGATTCTTCTTGCTGATCAAGGGTTTCTTAACAGCAACGCGTCCGAACAGTCCCATATCGTTCAAACGACGAGCCACAGTGCTCAATTTCAGATGCTGTCTTCTTGACATCAATTGTTGCTTTGCGTTTGATGATCTTGTCAACACGAATTGTCGTTTCCCGTGGTCAACTAGATCGTGGAAGGTCCAGTAGACTGTGGGTAGTACTGAATTTCTCAATTAATCTATTTACAGTACTCTTAACAATTTTCAATATTTTAGCAACATGTACATAAAACGGACACCGGCATTTAACGCAAGTTCCAGTTTTAAATTTAAATTTTCGGTCAAATCATCATATACTAAATAATCATCGTGAAAGTGGGACAGTATTAGACTAAAACAAAGTATCTGAGTGGAGGTAGGAAAAGATTCCTTATTCCTATATATTTGTTGTAGAATTCTGTATATTTTCCTCGAGATGATCTGCACCTGTTCCTTCCAGGACAAGCTATGGTTATGGAAATACCCCCGATCTTTAAACACCTAAGAAAAAGGATAATGAAATTCTTAACACAGAGAGGAGGAAATAGTGCCAGAGTTTCAAGCGCCCAGAGGATAACTCGATCAAAATCCTCCTGTGCTAGAACAATTAATCTACTTCGTAATGGAATTGGTCCCGATACTTATATTTTTAAATCGTCAGCATATTTATGGTATCAGCAATCTTGAAATTCACTTCAGATTATCTCTTTTTTGTCTCTATGTGCAATCTCTTTACAATTCTATTGCTTGAACATATGTCTAATCTTAGTTTGAACTAGATTCCTGAATTAACGAAATTACGCTGGTATTATACGGAGACTAGGTAGTTAGTCAGAGCGTCAATTTTATCATTTATTTAAGTATTTGGTAATATTTGTTCCCATCATACGTCATTAGATGTTCGTGAAATATATATTCATCAAAATGAGAGAAATTCCGCAGCAATCTTTAGGTTCGTTTGAAATTTAAATTGTAGAACAATTTAAAGGTAATTTTAATCAAGTCATGGTTAGAGAGAAAAGGGAAAGCATGTTGTTCGTAGGAGACCACATTGACCATAAGATTGAATTTTCCAATTTCCCTGACATTTAGACGAATTTCCCTGACAGAAAAGTAATAAAAAAGCGAGTAAGATTTCAATAATGTGCTAAGCAAAATAATGAAGCAAGTCAGAAAAACGAGCTTTACATGGCAGTATGGATTAATTAAGTAAAGGACATGTGTCCAAACTATCAATAAATAAATACAAATAAAAAACTAAGAATCGAATTTTATTTTTGTAGAATGTACATTAAAGAAATATTTATATTGATATTAGGAAGTTCTGCCAAAATAATATTAAAGTGTATCAATTTCTATTTTCCCTGACAGCTACTTCATTGCCCTGACTTCCCTGAAAAACTTTTTTTTAGTTCTGTACCATACGAGGCATTGGGTGGTTTATAAACTACTCCCACTAAAACACTGCCAGAGGTAGACTTAACTTCAACAAAGTGAAATTCGGTTGTGGGATAAGTTGACGGTAGACGCGTCAGACAGAGCCGAGAACGCACGCGCCGCATGGACTCGACGCGCAGGTACACGGTTTCCTTGTTGGCTATTTATAATACCCTCGCCGTAATTCGATTCCCCTAGGCTTACTATGTGACTACCTGATTGAAACATCTCCTTCTACACCCCTCTTCGCAAAAATAAAGAGTAGGAGAGGAGGAGAGCTTTAAGAGACTGGAGCTCTATGATCTCTTATTAGAGTTTTGCTAATACTAGGCAGTCTGATAAGTCCCTGAAAAATGAAACACGGAGACGTTTTTTTGGCCAAAGTTGGTTTTATTTTTCAACATACTCTCCTTTTAGGTCGATACAGCGAGTCCAACGATTTTCTAACTTTTGGATACCGTCCGAAAAGTACTCGATCGGAAGGTCTCCAAAATACGCCTCAGTTTCAGCTATGAGCTCCTCATTTGAGTAAAAACGCTTACCGGGGAGTCATCTCTTCAGGTTAGGGAACAAGTAATAGTCGCTGGGGGTCAGGTCTGGTGAATACGGTGGCTGAGGAACCAATTCGAAGCCGATTTCATGCAATTTTGCTTGTGCAACTAAGGATGAATGAACAGGCGCATTGTCGTGATGATAAAGCGGTTTTTTCTTCTTCAAATGCGGTCGTTTTTCGGCGATTTCGATTTTCAATCGGTCCAATAATGATGAATAGTAAGCTCTGGTTATGGTTTTACCTTTTTCAAGATAGTCCACGAATATTATGCCATGTGCATCCCAAAATACGGAGGCCATAACCTTTCCGACCCATTGTTCTGCTGGGAAGTTGTCACACGAATTCGTTTTTGGTCCACTGTGAGCAAACGCGGCACCCATCGCGCGCAGAGCTTCTTCATGCCCAAAACTGAATGCACGATATTGCCCACACGTTCCAATGATATGCCTACAGCATTAGCTACCTCTCTCAATTTCACTTTGGGATCATTTAACATCATATCATGGATTTTTTCGACATTTTCTGGTGTAGTGGCCTCTTTTGGGCGCCCAGATCGTTCAGCATCAACTGTGCTCGTACGGCCACAACGAAACTCGGTTTAAAATGTTGAAAAAGCTCTATTTGAATTTTCATCTATTCGAAACATTTCATTGGGATAATTTCGAAATACACTTTATAACCAATGAAAATTTTGACTCAAATTTCCCAAAATTTTAGAAAAACGTGTTTTCTGTTGCAATCTTACTCTCGAACTTTGAAATTATAATTGCAAACCCAGAAATTAGTCTTATAAAAAGCAGGATTACTGAGATCAAGCATGTTTTTATTATTGTAAATTATCATTGCAATTTTACAACATATCTTTTCTACCTTGTTTTTTACGGATCCAGGCATACAACACACTTTTTAATTATTTACAATGTTTTTACAAAAAAAGGTCGAAATAAGTCGAAATAAAGTTTGAAATGTTGAAAATGCTCTTTTGAATTTTCATCTAATCGAAGGATTTCATCAAAACATTTTTGAAATGTACTTGATATCCAATGCAAATTTGGTTTGGAATTGCTTAATATGCTAAAAGAAAGTGTTACAAATCATGTTTGAAATCTATTCTTCACTTTCTTGTGAATGTCCATTACTTACGTCTCAGGTTCTGTACTACTCTTTTCGCTCACCGAAGACTTCTTTCATCCTCGTCCGGGCGGATTCTTTATGTCTAATTTTTGAAGACGTTGTGGATACATCGGATTTATCATTTCCGGAAGAAGATAGTCGTAGTAAAACCTGCAAAGTATGGAAGGTATGAAATACTGGCTATATTGTTCACGGGTAGATGTACATTAAGAATGCATCCCTCAAAAAACCATTTTTCATTTTCTTATCCCAAAAGGCATAATCTTTTTCCATTATTTCTATGGTCAAAAAATTTGTTGTGCAAATCACGAAATAGCACTGCTATTTCCAGTAATATGCAGTTTGCCTTGCACTTGGTAGAAATAGTCACTGGTTGGCTTCAGAATCGGCTTACCATCAACGACATCACAGTACTTCAACTGAAAAAAATTTAATGAAATATTTAGAAAATATTGTGTGAGGTTATTTAAAAATTGTAACATTTAATACATACTTTCTTGTCAAATATCGCTTCTTCTGGCGATTCATAAACCTCTGCAGATGACGGGCATTTTATGTCAACAATGGAATCGTCGCCAATGAAGCCATCTGTGTGTAGTAAAATTGCAGTCGTTAGTGAAGAAGTAAAGTATTGTAAATAAAGTATTGAAGAAGGTGAACCTATCTCGTGTAATACCTGAACTTGCTGCGAGGAATGGATGTCCGATGTCTACGGCCAGCCCAGAGTCCCTGACTACGATTCCATGATTTTCGCCTAACAGCTTCTTTGCAACTTCCTCCATCTCGATGCCGTGCTTCATTGCTGTAGTTTGCACATTGAAATATAGTATCCCTTATACCGAATTCACGCATGATGTTGAAGGTCTGAGCTTGCAAATGCTACCGAACTTTGACGCCGTTAGCCGTTTCTTTCTTTCTGCCTTACACAGTTCGATGACAGATTGTCCAATTGTGTCCACCTGCATTTGTTCAAATTCACTTTTGGACTTCTTGAACTCCTTCGCTAAAAATTCCTGCTTCTTTTTCTCATATTCTACAGGATCCATATAATCCAGTTCACTGAATCCATAATGATGGTCTGGGCCGGCACTCTTTGTGTTCTTCTTAGACTTCTTACTCCTGTCTTCATTTTCCCTTCTTTCTCTGTTCTTCTCTGTTGCGTGTTTCTTCCGTTCTTCAAAGATGCGTTTGATGTGGCCTGGAGTATGATTCTGGAGCTTGGCCTCATGCAAAGATCTGAAAAATTCCCCGGTGTTGGCAGACACCAGGGCACCTTCCCATCCGGTTGCATATGTCCCTCTCAAACAAAAATTAACTCTTTTTACCACCCACAAATTTATTGACAATGCTGTTGAACTGTTCACAAACATTGTCATTGACATCATGCAGGAGACTTTTTGCTTTGATAACGAGACGCCGATTGACTGGCATAATGTCTTCGTGCATTGTGGATTCTGGCAGCTGTGGTGTCAAATTTACTTCTTCCTTTTCTCCCGTGCAGAAGTAGGAATCACAATTGGTGTACATCCCAAATATATGATGCACACTATTGTGAATATCCTTCCGTAAATTTGATACCTTAGTAGCCGTTGTGCCCTCCTCATTTTTTCGATTCAGTATGGCCTTCGTCACAGCTCCTCGGAAGCGTAGGATACTTCCAGTTAACATCTTCCTCATCGGCAAGAAATAGCCAGCTTGCGTTTTGTTACTGATATCCTTTAATTTGTTTCCGTAATTTTGCAGCAGATGATTTTTGCACTCAATCTTTTCAATTTCACAAGAAGCACCGTACGGTTTCAGGTCCATCAGTCTCTTGTGGACGCTACTGTCTCCATCACCTGAAAAAACGAATTGTAAAGGCACTTAGCTATTACAGCCACCTTTCAGAAATTCAAAAGTAAAAGAGTTGACAGTATAAGCATTTGAATAAATTCCTTACCTATGAGTTCTTTATATATGACTCCATACATGGGTAAACTTTCTTTGAACCTTACCGCAAGTATATTAGCTTCCATACTGGTGGCACTTTTATTCCAATTGAGGAAACATCTGTGTTCGGGTGCTTCCTTGTCTTCATACTTGGCTGAAGAACATATCGAGCAATATCGGTTCCTAATTCCAATAGAAAAAAAAAGAAAAAAATATTATTTTATAATTAATAGTGCTCACAGGGAACTAAACAGGTTGCACCATAGCTTATTCAACGTACCACTCTGGACAGTGAATCATATTTCGTACGATAGCATCGTTTACACCAATGTCCATCGGCAACGACTGTTATCCATGGTCTGCCTTGCTCATCAACCCTGTCCTCCTTCAATGCAAGCTCTATTTCAGCATCATGAGCTTTCTTCATGTATGTGCCGCATTGTGAATACCTCAAGAAACTCTCCTATGGCATTTTTCGTAGGTTTTATTGGACATGCAAGGCAAATCCAAACTTGCCATGGATTCGGACATCTCAGTATAGCCAATACAGACGGAGATTGCACCAGGAGTGACTGCGTCATTGATGTGCATGCGAGAGCCACGTCTCACGGAATCACTTTCCGATGAAATTATTGTGTTTTATTTCATATATTGCGTCGAAATTTCCATTGGCTCTCATGTCCACTCCTTCTTTCACCTACCAAGTTCATATCCATGAAAGTGCATCCCAACACTCCAGGATGTCGTTCTTCTTTAATTTTTTTGAACACGTGTGTCATCTGAGCACAACGTCTGCCCACAAATTCAGAATCACGGGGTTGTTCTCTAGCGGAAACCGTTTCTGCTTCAATATGAAAATCGGGAAAACTGTCCTTTGGTGCACAGAAGCATTGGGAAACTGTATGCCGAGGTAGAGCTTCTTGTGAATACAAACATTCCCAGTTATCATAGGAAAAGGATTTTTGTTCTGCTTGCGGAATAGAGCAACCGGACATTGGATCACGTTGCGCACTTATACCTGACTCCACTTGCTGCATTTCCGAAAAACTGTCAATGTTGATGCGTGTATGGTCGGTGCACTCATGCGTTTTTATACCGCACATTTTAGTGACATCATTTACATTCCATTTTTCTGGATCAGGTACACTAGCATGTAACACTCTGCAGCCTGGGCTGCAATTCAATGGTCATTTAGAAATGGCACATTACAAGGATCACAGGGCCTCCATATTTTAACGTAAACCCCTCTTGTCCTTCACGGAGAAAACGATATCGCTACAATTGCTATAGATATACCATAATTCTAGCGCGATATATCGCAATTATCACATTATAAGAGCGTAAAATCTTGATATCGTACATTCCAAGCTTTTACATTATATTATTATTTAATTATATTGTATAAATGAGGGTTCTAGTGGTGGTCAGGCAACGTTAGTGCATTATAATATCCTAAAAAGCTCCGGAACCTACTTGTACGTT
Organism: Belonocnema kinseyi; assembly: GCF_010883055.1. Lineage (NCBI taxonomy): Eukaryota > Metazoa > Arthropoda > Insecta > Hymenoptera > Cynipidae > Belonocnema > Belonocnema kinseyi. The sequence goes on from NC_046663.1 coordinate 136,726,902, forward strand.
ATCATATTGCGCTTTATTTCAATACAGAGGTTTTACGATATTATCATGTGTACGATATATTTTTGTCCGTGCTCTTCCATTGAAAAGAGATACAAAAATACCGCAATAATTTACTGAACCGCTGTGATCCCCAATATTCATAAATCATCAAACTAATCACTGTTAAATTGGCCAGTGGCTCCAAGATCGAATCGCGAAATTGGTGCCGAAAAATGTGTTTCCTGTTCATCAAAGACGGATTTCGTCGAATGGTAAATAAAAGAAGAAAAAGCAGTTTGCAAAACAGTGCGCGATTTCTTGAAAAAATGTTGACTTTTACCCCAATTTTCAATTGAAGTGAAGTGATTAATTAACTACAGTTACGAACATTCATTATCTAAACAAATTAATATTGGTTACAACTATCTTCTTTTTTGATAATTGTAGATAGTTGCGGCTTGTTCTTAAGTTTTTGACTTTACTTATTCATATTAAAATATAAAGAAGACAAATATATAGGGATAAATGATGAAAGTAATAATTACAAAATTATTTGTATGTAAGTGATTGAATATTAAATTCATTATATATTATTGAAATTTATTGGTTTCAATCAATTATAACAATTATTTAAAAAGGTTACATTTACTTATTTGTTATTGATTCTAATCAATAAATTGATGGTAAATTATTTAATACAATTACATGTCAATATTTAAAGGGAAAAATACCTATTTTATGAATAAGGAAAAAAATATAGATGAAAAAAATAAACTAGAAAATTTATTTATCACATTTAATATAAATATTAATATCAGAGTAGATCCGATACTTTAAATTTAAAAATGTGATATTGATGATTCATAAAACTTTTTTTAAAATAAGATTATTGAAATAAAATATATGATCTTAATGTCAATTCTTATTTAAAAAATATTTCACAATTTACAGTTAATGCTAAAAAATACTAAAAATTATTAATTAATTAAAAATTATTCACGCAATTTGTAGCACTATTTAAAGACCATATAATTTAAAATAACACAGCCACACAAAAAAAAACAAGTGTGCAGATCTGGTAACAAGACATACGTATTCCTATGGATTTTGGGGCGCTGAATTCAAATTCGGTATCAAAAATCATCCATCACGTCATGGTTGAGCCATAACCTCAAAAAATGACGAAAAATCATGCACTGAGGCAAATAAATTTCAAAATAATGCCAGTGATGCAAATTTTCACTTCAAAAACATGTCGACAACTGTAAAGGATCAACCCTTGCCTGATATCAACTTATTTAACATAACTTTACTCAACAGAACCTGACCTCACCTAACCTGAATTAACAGACATTTATTGAACTACACGTAAAGCTCTGGAAGCATATTTTCCCAGGAGCAAATGTGTGCTACATCGAATGGGTCAACTCGAGCCTAACCTAAAAATAAATCCAACCTAGCCTAACCTAACCTAACCGCACGAAACACAATTAAACTGATTGTGTTGTCCCGTTGTGTTTGCGGTACCGTTTGAATCAGCTTGGGCTTAACCTGCAAAGAGGTCAAACCTATCCTAACCTGAAAAAACCTGACCTAACCTCACGAAACACAATTAAACTGATTATGTCGTCCCGTTGTGTTTGCGGTACAGTTTCATTCAGTTTCGGCTTAACGTACATAAAGGTTTATCCTATTCTAACCTAACAAAACCTGACCAAACATAACCTAGCCGAATGAAATTCAACCACACGTGTAGCTATGTAAGCGTACGGTTCTCAGTCTTAAATGTGTGCTATATTTAATAGGTTAACCCGATCTTAACCTACAAATGAATCTAACTTAACAGAACCTAACGAAATTTTGCTTAACGCAACACAACTTAACTTAAATGTTTCCGTTGTAACACAATAAAAATCATTTCATTGTACTACAGGTGGTTAAAAATTTAGACGCACATTACTCATTTGAAGGAACTTAGAACTACAAGTAGAATTGACCCCATTTCAATTAATCTGACAATATTTGTATCAATTAAAATGTAGAACTGTAACTTAAACATGCAAATGAATAAGAGTTTTATTCAAAATTTTTTTCTCTGCTTTTCTTAGACTTAA
>NC_046663.1:136729094-136741798 GCF_010883055.1 Belonocnema kinseyi
ACCTACATTCGTTTCCCTTTTCAACATCCAGCAAAAATCAGCTATCATGACCTCGTCCCATCTACCCTGATATCATTGTTCCATCACTTTTATGTCTTGATGGAAACGTTCCCCTTGTTCTTACCCACCGTCACCACGTGGAGGTTCCCTGGTTACAGGCACAGGCGAATAATGCTAGCAACAAGCGTTTACGAAATTCCAGACATGAGGTCAGGTTCGGTTGGGTAAAGTTATGTTAAATAAGTTAATATCAGGCAAGGGTTGATCCTTCACAGTTGTCGACATGTTTGTGAAGTGAAAATTTGCATCACTGGCATTATTTTGAAATTTATTTACCTGAGTGCATGATTTTTCGTCATTTTTCGAGGTTATGGCTCAACGATGACGTGATGGGTGATTTTTGATACCGAATTTGAATTCAGCGCCCCAAAATCCATAGGAATACGTGTGTCTTTTTACCAGATCCGTACACTTGTTTTTTTTGTGTGGCTGTACATTGTTTAAACAATCCATTTTGTTATCATTAATTATCACGTGATTCTATTTGAAAATTGTACCAAGGGTGACTTTTTTTCAACCGCGACTTTCTTTCTCCATAAATTAATTAAATTGTGATCTTTTTCTATTCTATATGAAATTCATTTTAGAATGCGTATTTCCAAAATCTTCTACTTTAACGAATTTTGTAATTTTAGATTTTAATTGTTAAGTGTACATTTTATTTTAAAGAATTATAAAATACAGTTTCAAAAACTGAAGCCATAAAAAATTAGAAGCGTTTGAAATTGCAGATTTTAGATAATAAATATGTTTAGTCGATCACCTGTCAATATAAATTAATAGTGATTTTTAAAATTGAATTGAAAATTGATTTGATTTGAAATTATAACTTTAAGAATTATGCAAACTAATCCAATTGGAAAGTCTCATTAGTTTCTTGAAAATCAGAAAGTATAGTTAAATATTAAAAACTAAATTTTGAATGTTACAATGTTTAGAAGTTCTGAAATAATTTCAAAAGTAATGAAATATTTGAAGAAAAAAATGTAAATAACGTGCAGGTGTTTGGAGGTTTTCAAATAAAATTTGGAAGCATTTTAAGGATTTTTTAAGCATTTCAAATATAAATAATTTAACTTTTAATGTAAGAAGTATTCAGTTTATAAAAAAATGCAATCGTTCAATTTTGAATGTTTCGGGCTTAAAATTGCTTCAAATAATATAATTTTGTAAAATTGTTTAATTCATTGATTGAATCTTCAATTTAGACTTTTGAGCATTGGAAATGATAACGTGGATTTATATTTTTTAAACTGAATCTGAATCTTTCACTCTACAATTTATAAAAGTTAAGAAAATTTATTTAGCATTTTAAGTGGATTTAATTAAAAATTGTCCAGTTTGTATGTGTTAGTAGCTTCCATTTTAGACGTGTACATTATTGAGCATTTGAATCAGATTTGAATACAAAATTATTGAATTAAAAAACTTTTAAACCCAAAAGCGGAATAGGAGGTGTACTATTTGTTATACAGTTTGCTAGGCAACGCAATTGATATTTTTTTCATTAGGGCGACTGATCGCTACATTTATTTTTTGTGTTTTGAAGAAAAAAAGGATATTTAGATACCGCATAAACAAAACCTCATAAGTGAAAACAGAACGTTTTGTGAGTTTCTCGCGCTATTTATTTGTTTTTTTCAGTTTCTTAATGCAAGTCGCTTGTAATATATAAAATACTAATTTATACTGACAATGTAATGTTTACACGAATTGTTTAAGTAATGTATTCTTTTCTTTATCGATTCTTTTAGAATCGAGAAAGAAAGTCGTAGTTGCAAAGCAAATCACTTTTGGTACAATTTTCAAATAGAATCACGTAATAATTGATAAAAATAGATTGTTTAAACAATGTATAATTATTTTTCATTATATGATCTTTAAATAGTGCTACAAATTGCGATGTTTTAGACAATTTTCAACTTTTTATCCACTTTGTAAAATTAATTTGTAAAATTCTCGGTTGAAAAATAAATTCACTGTCATTTCCCTGTCTCATTAGATTCCCAATTTCCCGGTCCAGCAGCCACCCTGCCATTGGAATTGAAATAAGGATTCTATCCTAACTTGCAGATTATTTTTTAAATAGTAAATACTCCATGGGTAAATTGATGAAAATTTACTTTCAGTTCATTTTTGCTTTAAAATACGTCCAACATATCGGTACGATTACACTTATTTCAATGTAAAATTATTTTGGAATTTTTGTATAACATCTGAATGCCTTTTAAAATGAATCAAATGTTTCCTACAAATTTTAGAAAATCCAAAATATTTTTTTGATATGTCTGAAAATCTTCCAGATTCTTTTTTAAAAAGTTTGGAAATATTTAAAAATCTTTTTGAATATTCTCTAAAAATACTTTTGGAAAATCAAAAATTATTTTCATTCTTCCAAGGAATCATAAGAAAATGTTTTTATTCATTTGCAGTCTTTCACAAATCTTAAAAAGTATATACATTTTTTTAAAATCTGAAATAATGTAAATTTTGTTTGAAATTAGGCTGTGTCTATTTGCACCAAAATATGGGTACGAATATCCGAATTTTCTCGATACACAATAGGGCGGAGTGAAAATGATAAAATTAGTCGAATCGTTTAAGCTGAGCAAAACAAATTGGTGGGATCACATACGAAAAAAATTTTGAAATCGGTTATTATCTTCTGTTCCCTTTTTTGATTTAAAAATTCCAAATTTTGAAAATTCAAAAAATTTCCTTATTGCTTCGAAAATTATGGCGCATTTTTTCTAGGTACAATTTTTACTACTGAATAATAATAAAAAAAGTTAATTAACAAATTTTTTTTGCTCAATTTAGAATTTTTTGAAAATTTTTGTAGGAATTCGCTAATGGACTCATTTTATGTACAAAATCCTCCCCCCCCCCCTTTGGGATGGGGGTTCATGCGTAGGGGGATACTTGTTGATGGTATCCCTTTTTTTAGCAAACAAGTACTAGCGTGCTGCTGTAAGAATTCTTTAGACTTATATTACAGATTTCATATTACAAATTACATTTGCTTTTTATTAAAAATGACATAAAATCTACATTGCAAATTATATTTGCTTTATTTAAATAATTATATACAATATATATTATTGATTTTCTATTGCAAATTATATCCATTAAGAATAAAATCAAAAAGTACGCCCCCACACATTAACGCCCACACACAAATGGGGGGGGGGTGTTGTGCTTCAGATGAGTTCATCGGAAAATTCCCACATAAATTAGCAAATCAAAATCGCTTTAAAAAAAGAGTAAAATAACAATATTTGAACGCTTGAAACATCATGGAAATTTTTTTTATTGAAATAGCAAAATAACAGTTTTTTCTTTGGTTCAAGCGGAAGAAATTTCAGGTTCGACATATTTTACTTTTTTCAAAATGTGTGCACAGGACTCAATAAAAAAAAAACATGTTTTTTAGCCATTTTTAAGAAATTGTAAATTGAGCAAAGAATTGTTTTGTGTTACCTAAACACAAAACATAAACAATTTCAGTCACAATGGAACCTTTTTCAAAATAAAAATTGTATTTTTCAAAGTTTAAAAACTCTTTAGATAATTCTTATAAAAAGTTTTCACTAGAATCGAAGCGATTCTAGTGAAAATTGTTGTAACTTACCTTCGTTTTGCATTTCAGTTCGCAATGTTATTTCCTCCTTTCCTTCTTCGACGAGGTGCAGATAAATGCAATCTCGTCTTATTTCCAAACCGTGGAGACAGTGCGAGGAAGACAGTCAGCACACAACACAGTTTCAAAGTATTTTCACTAAACCAAACACGTTATTAGTGCACGAATGAATGAAGTGAATGAATGAAGAGAAAAACTGACTGCTGAAATACTGATGTCAACTGATCAGGCCTGCAACAGTACACGGTATACTGTAAATGTATATGTATGTAAATCAGCACCGACTTACCTAAATATTTCATTATATTGGCAAAGTGCAATCTGACATTTCCGAGTATACCGTATTAGTCGATCTTCTCCAAGGTGTTCGTACTTATCTTCGCCCAGTAAATTGCAAGACCTCTGACTGAGACTATTGTCTGCTAGAGTCCTAAGTCTAGCCAAAAGTATAAATTTATTGGCGCTGCCATAATCCATGAAATTCACAATTCATTCTGATCTTTAAGTCACAGAATCCCGGTAAAATATGTTATTTCCCCAGGAATTGCAGACTGTAAACGGCACGTATTTATGAAATAGAATAAGGAGATATCACAGAAATTGAAAGAAAATTCTCTTCTTATCATAATGTGGGCAGCGCATACATTTCTTTGGTGTTCGTGTACCGTATAAATCTTTCTCGGGCAAAACAAGTATAGAAAGTTCACAAGTTTAAATAATAAATTTGAAAACAAGCCATCCCTTATTTCCTCAACTTTGATCATTTTAAAGAATTGTTACAGATTATTTAACGATTGTTTAACAATTATAAAATAAGATTCTTATAACAAAATCAAGTTTGTGTAAAATAAGAAAATCCAATCCAAATTTTTACTTGATTTCAAGTATATTTTGAAATTATCCTAATGCAATGTTACTATTAGATAACAATTCTAATAGAGCATTTTCAACATTTAAAACTGTATTGTAACTTTTTGCGACTATTTTATGCAACAAAACTCTTGATAATTATAACTTATGTGTATGCCTGAATTCGTGTCAAGAAAGAATGTAGAAGGGATATGTGTACACTTTTTTCACACAAAAATTTCATTATATTAACAATGACCTTAGTCAAAGTTAGCCTACTTTTGAAGAATTATATCTCGGCTCGTAATGATTATTTCACAAATTTACACAGTCATAATCATCTATTGACTTTTTATGTAAAAGTATTTGTACCAATCGAAACAATTTTTCTTAAATAAATATGAAAAACCAGAGGCTAACAAAGTGTTTGCGTGAAGTAAATTGAAGGCAAGTAACTGCCAATCCTGACGGTAGTTAAAAAAAATTGCTAAAAATACTTCTCTGACGTTCAACGGATTTGCACGATTCATGAGATTCTGAATCAATTGATACATACTTTTAGGAGTCACTTTTTTTAAATTGTGTTATATTAACTATAAACTTAGTCAAATTTAGCCTACTTTTTAAGAATTATATCTCTGCTCGTAATGAAGAATTATTGTATTTAATTTTTATGAAAAAAGTGATTCGTAAATGTATAGATCTTTCGATTCCGAATTCCACGAAACGTGCAAATCCGTTCAACGTCCGAGAATTACTTTTAGCAAATTTTTGGGAAACAAGATTTCGTTAATTTCATTGGAGAATCAAGAGAAAATTCAGAAATGCACCTAAGAAGGTTTTCTTGAGTTTAGTGCCAGATGTGAAACACAGTTAGCATAGGCAATGTGACCTTCGGGACTTAGGACCCTGCTGCTGTCCGGGGTTAGATAAGGGGCATGCAGTTCAGTGAGTACAACAGCTTGGGCGTGCCTGAAGATCTCCGTAATATTTAGCCGCTAGGATCGGTAGTTACTTGCCTTCAATTTACTCCATGCAGACACTTCGTTGTTCCCTGTTTTTTCATATTCATTTAAGAAAAACTGTTTACTATCGGCGAGAAAACTATAGGCATCTGCCTTTGAAGCTTAACAACTCAGTCAGAAAAAATGCTAGCGCGACAAAAAAACAGTCATATAAAAGCTGAAAGTGTTCTACGTAAATGAGCTTGAAGAAGTTTATGTAAAAAAATTTTGTGCTTATCAGACTGAAAAATGTAAAAAACAAAGTAAGGATTTTCTTGTACATTTAAGAAGAGTCAAGTTTAGAGCATTATTTCTTATACAAGGGGCGATGTGAAAATTTTGAAAAAAATTCATGAGTATGAGGAAAAATGTTGTGAACCAGTTGCAGCCGAGAAATTAACAAAATAATAAAAATTGTTGCTTATAAGTACAAAAATGTGCAACTATATTATCTTCAGTTCTAATACAGATATTAAAGCAGGGGGGGGGGGGTCCGTTTTTTTTTACTGCCGACCGCTGGTCCCTTTCTTCGACCCGTGGCTAGGTGCCTTCCAAGCATTCAGAACCAGGGGTCGAAGAATGGCACCAGCGGTCGGCAGTAAAAAAAGGGCCCCCCTGCTATCTGTCACTTGTTTTCCAACAAAAAAAATGTCTAAAAATATCGCGTTTTTCACAAAAAAAGAAGACTAACACATCCTTCCGGGTGATTGAAAATAAATACAGAGCCTATCCATTACAGTTTGCAGTTTGAATTGCTTTAATATCTGTATTAGAACTGAAGGTAATATATTTGCAAATTTTTGTACTCTTAAGCAACAATTTTTATTTAATATTTTAATTTCTCATAAATTAAAAAAAAATTTCCCAGTGCCCGTTGTATAAGAAATAATGCTCTAAACTTGACTGTTCTTAAATGTACCCGAAAATCCTTACTTTTTTAAAAATAATTTTAAGTCTGCTAAGCACAAAATTTTTTTTACATAAACGTCTTCAAGCTCATTAACGTAGAACACTTCCAGATTTTAAAAGATTGTTTTTTGTTGCGCTAGCATTTTTTTTGACTGAGTTGTTAAGCTTCAAAGGCAGATGCCTATAGTTTTCTCGCCGATAGTAGATAGGTACATACACTTGTAGAGGAAAAGTCAATAGATGATTATGACTTTGTAAATTTGTGAAATAATCATTACGAGCCGAGAAATTAGTCTTCAAAAGCAGGGTAACTTTGACTAAACTTATTGTTAATTTAAGAAATTTTTATCACAATTTCAAACTGATATAGGAATAGAGCATTCTTTTCTGAGTGCAGCAATACCGTATAATTCATCTTCTTCATTGTACTTTCGAAGAAATTAGTGGCTAACGATGACCTTATAAAAGCCCATGTCCCCAGCCCTCTTACTGGACGGTTTTTAAACATAGATTGCGTTTGAGCAGCAGTATCTTTCGGTCTCTGCTGTGGTGCAAATAGACATTCTGGTTATTGATTAATAAAACTATGAATAAAATGATTATTTTTATTAAGTGGGATGTTTAAAATAACGTGTATCAATTGGTTTTTATTTGAAATAGCTTTTAATATGGTGCTTAAAACCTTGAAAATAGAAGATGGTCTCCTAATGCTCTGTTGTATATTTTGTCTCTTATTAATAACGAATGGTAAGTTTGATCTTTTGTTTATTAAACACGGTAGTTTTAAAAAAAATTAATTCGCTTTACGACCACCTGGAAAATTCTTGTGGGATATTGTTCCAGCAAGTGTATATAGTAAAAAAATGCAAACCCGGAAATTCTCGATCCCCCATTTTTGTAACAAAATTTACAAATATTACATATTTACAAACTCAATTATGTCTTTAATATCGGGAATTTGTTAATTTTCATTTATTTATTAAATATGAGAACTATTATACAAGCAAACAGTTTTCAATAATCGATTTGCATACTCAGCATGTGTTTTGTGAATTTGGAAATTACACCTTTTCTTTTTAAAGTCAGTATGGACACTTTACATCGACTGTTCACTGAAAAATCCAAGTCCTCCTTTATTTTTTAAATAAAAGTAAGGTATATGTTCAATCTCTATGTGAACTTTAGGAGTAACACTTATTTCGAGAAACTCATAACTCTTCCTGAATTTTCCTATGTAAACCTCAAATTGTGGATCAAGATCACTTGCAAAACAAGAATCAACGACACGGCAAAAATCTTTGTATCACTACATATTTCATGCATCTTCCATAATACTTTTCTGAAATTCTTTGTAAAACATCTACATTTAAAAAAAAATTTCTGCTAGAGTTTGAGACGTTTGTGGTTTAAGAAATTTAACACTAATTAAATTTTTCAGTTTTAAAACTAGAATTTTCAAATTTTGTGGCCTCTTATTTTATACGGTTCATAAATAAAATATGTTGTCGGGATATTTATAATAACAAATGTCTTAAATCACTTTGACTACTACAGTGGAACTTCTATAATTCGAACCGCCGGTAATTCGAATTTCGATAATTCGAAGTTTTCTTTAATTCGAATAAAATTGGACGTCCCGAGAGAGTTTATAGTTTCGATAATTCGAAGTACAAGAGTATACCTGAGTTCTGACCGCTTCAAGCATAATCCGGCAAGAATGAGCAGATGCAGAGAATGTATCATTGTTATGAGAAAAACGATTAAGTGCAATAGATTGTCAAGTAATTTCTCGATCTTTTCTGCTTATTCTATTGAACATCTTTGGAGGACTTTTGGAAGATGCAAAAACGTTGTATCCCGTCTCTAAGATGGTTAGACAATGAAAATAGACTATGTTGTCCAGTATGTTTTCAAAGGTGGTATATGGGGCAGAATACGTCAAGTATTCCCAACTAAAATTAATTTTTTTTCGGTCGGGTTGAAACTTGAGTGAATTATAATCCTAGTGGACCGACAATTATTCCCAAATAATAGGTTCATTATTAAGCGTTTGTCAATATACAGGGCTCTGAAATTTTCTCATTTTCACACGTTTCTTCACCTTCACGTTAGTGCAAATTCTTTTAGGATGATCCGATTCGACTTTTATTATTTTGGTTTGGAAATGCCCTTTCATATACATTAAGACTATTATAACGATATATGTTTTTAATTATTATTTTTTTGTTTGAAAATGAAAATAAAAATTGTTTTTTTAAAGCATATAAAAAAATGTCTATTTCTAAAAATAGCTTTTTTATACTCTTTTAAATCATGTAGAATAAAACGTGGATCGTTAATGTTTCCTTGATCAAACTTTAATTTTTACGCTCTTTATGAATAAAATAAAAGACGTGAAATGAAAATATAACGTAATTTATATATTTCTACACAGATAATCATTTAAAAAAAGTTAGATATAATTTCCAGGCACATGAGTCCTGACAGTATTCGTGCCCGAGCGCTGTGGAAGTTTAATCTGGTACTCTTGAGCGTAAAAATCTAAATTTGGCCAAGAAAACATTTCGGGCCCACTTTTTATTCTACATGATTTCAAAGAGTATAAAAGAGATATATTTTTAAAAAGAATTTTTGTTAAATATTGTTTGTTTTTCAAAAAATCGATTCCAATTTTGATTTAAAAAAATAATAATGAAAATATATCGCTTTAATAGTCTTAAAGTACTTGAAAAGATCGGTTCAAAACACAATAATAAAAATTCAACCGGATCATTTTAAAAGAACTTACACTAACGTGAAGGTGAAAGAACGCGTGAAAAAGTGAAAACTTTAGGCCCCTGGTATATTGGCAACCGGTACAATAAGAATAGAAGAATTGAGACTCCGGATTCAATAACCACACATAAAATTTTACCGAGCGAAAAGCAAGTCCCCTGAAGGATGCAAAATCCTGTTAAACAAAACAAGAATCCAACGACCAAATTTAGACCACAACGAATAAACGAAAACCAAAAAATCCTATTGTAAACAACGTTTCGGTACTCGTACAGTACCCTTATCAAGGCAAGAAAATTTTTGAAAATTTTTTTGTCCCTAGAAGGCTTCAAAACAAATTTTAAATTAAAAATGTTTAAAGAACATACGCGGACGTGACAGCTTATTGCGCATCTTTTTCCCCTAGTTTTAGGATGTCCTTCGATTGACAATGTAATGGGAATTCAAAACCGTTGTTTTCAAAAATTGTTATTAATTTTTTTCTGATGCTCGACGCGAATCGAACATTTGTAACTTCCAGCGTTCCGTTTAGCAAGGGAATTTTGAGCAGGCTAATAACTCTCGCCGCCAAAATGCGGAGAAAGGTGTAATGAAGTTTTTTTTGGAAAGTTTCAGATCAAAATATTTGATAGTTTAGGAGTAGTTATGATTTTAGTGAACGTTAGCGCTGAAATCTTTGAGCGTACTATGTACTCTGAGACTTTCCACTGTGTCACGTTCTCTCGCTAGTGAGTTGTTGCTTAAAATATGATATTATGCAATTTTTTAGTGAATAATTGTTAAATGAAAATAAGTTAACAAAATATTTATGAATTTTATTTAATTTTCAATGTATATTTTCCGTTTTCTTTAGATTTAAATGTTCACTGAAAAAAATGGTTAGTTGCGAAAAGCAGTTCCTTATTAGTAGAGTTGGTATAAGCTACGACAACTACTTAGATGGTAACAGTAACTAACCAGTTTTTTATGGTAACAAGTCGCCGTTAGTCCTCCTAGGAAGGTTATATTAGTGAGGATAGTAATTGTAGTCACAACAAATAAATTAGTTACATTTACCAGCAATTTATTTTCCAAGAAATGAAAGTAGTAAAGGTTACAAGTCTCGGCCCTTGGCGATATTGGCAGAACTGAATTCTGAGCAGTGCTGCCAACATCGCATCGAAATGTTTCGTCATGTTTTCGATGATCGCCATTTTAATCTGAACCTTTACGTATAATATATAAACACGTGGAAAATATTGAGGAGCATCATATAGATCCTTAGGGCGTCGTCTACGGCCTACGCTTCGGCAAACTTTTCACGGAGGCCTGTTTTGAAATAATCGTGGAATTAATATTTTTCATAGGATTTATTTCGAGTTACTTGGTTGTTTTATGGCAAATTTGATTGATTGATAACCTATAAATGTGAACTCGATGTGTCAAATAAATTCAACAAATACTTCAAAACAGGCCTCCGTGAAATGGTACCCTAATATAATTATATAATAATAATAATAATAATAATAATAATAATAATAATAGTTAACGCTCAAAATCCATCTGAATTTCGAACGATAGCCTGTCTTCCAATAATTTATGAATGTCTTACAGCTATCATTGCAGACAAGGTATATTCTCATTGCGATGAGAATAATATCCTTACAGAAGAACAAAAAGGATGTTGTGAAAACTCACGAGGCTGTAAAGATCTAGTCACTATAGACGCTAGTGCCATGACTCAAGCTCGTAAGCATCAAAGGAACTTACATATGGCATACATTGACTACAAGCAAGCGTTTCCTTTTGTGCCGCATGACTATTTGCTTGAAGTCTTAAAACTTTACAAAATCTGTCCACGCATTATTGACTTTCTAAGCCATGCGATGAGGCTTTGTGGTACAAGAATCAAGTATTTTGATCATGGACAACCAAGGATAACTAGATCAATACGCTTTACGGCGGGTATATTTCAAGGAGACTCCTTCAGCGCACTATGGTTCTGTTTAGCATTGAATCCATTGAGCAAAACACTAAACAGCATGTGTCATGGGTTTAGAATTCATGATAATGAGGATGGTCATCAAGTGACCCATCTTCTTTACATGGATGACCTTAAGCTTTACGCTAGTTCAGGCCAGAAACTGCAGCAAGTGATTGATGTCAGAAAGCAGTTTTCCAATGATATCCACATGGAGTTCGGACTAGATAAATGCTGAACAGTGCATTTTATCAGAGGGGAATTAGGGACCGCAGAGTTAGAGAACGAGTTCGAAAATGACATCGAGGCAATAGCTGCAGGCCAATCATATAAATATCTGGTATTCTTGAATCTAAGGGTATTCAACATACGATAGTTAAGACAAGCCTAATGACTGTCTTTACTACGAGACTCAGATTAATTATGAAGAGTTTTCTCAACTCGGCAAACAAAATCAGGGCGATCAACACATATGCCATCCCTAATCCTCACGTACTCCTTCGGGCTCATAAAATGGTCTAACACTGATCTTGAAAAGTTAAACAGAATTGTTCGCGTAGAAATTACGAAAAACCGAATGCACCACAGAAATTCTGCGAATGAAAGGGTAGTTCTACCACGACATTTAGGGGGTAGGGACGTTGTAGATGTCAAAAAACTGTGTGAGTCACAATTTATACTGTTACGAGACTATTTTAACAGCAAACGAAATGTTGCGCTTTACAGAACCATCTGTCAAGCGGATCTTGAATACACGCCCTTAAATTTGTCCTTATATGGGGCCTTGAATATCAGGGCAGAAACCATAGAGGAATTAGAAATCCAATGGAGGCAGAAAGCCATCCATGGCGAGCACCACAACACGTTAGATCAAAGTGAAGTGGAGAGTGAGGCATCTAATATTTGGCTAAGAAAGGATGTTCTGTGTCCAGAGACGGAAGGATTCGTCATTGCAATACAGGACAAGGTTGTCAGCACCAGGAATTATCGCAAACACGTGTTATATCAAGACGTGGTTGACAAGTGCCGATTATGTGGAGATACCAACGAATCCATCGAGCACATTATTGATGGCTGTCGCGTAATGGCTCAGAGAGAATATACGCACAGACATAATGATGTAGCGTGCATTATACATCAAAAACTTGCCCTAAACCTAGGACTCATAAAAGAATGGGTGCCCTTCTATAGATACATTCCAATGCCCGTTGTAGAAAGCGAAGATTACATCTTATATTGGTATGTTACTATCCAAACGGATCATTACATCCGGGAAAATCGACCTGACATCGTGATGCGAGAAAAAAAAGGTGGAAGAGTCTACATAATCGACATTGCTTGTCCGCTTAACCGAAATTTGCAGTCAACCTATTCAACCAAGATCCACAAGTATAGCGAGTTAAAACATGAAGTAAAGACCATATGGAGGAATGTGAATCATGCATCCATTCATCCCATTGTGATTTCGGCTACAGGCAATGTGCACGCAAGATGCACTGAACATCTT
>NC_046663.1:136741898-136743911 GCF_010883055.1 Belonocnema kinseyi
ACTATTGTCACCTCCAAAGCTCGTGGCCGCTCGTAATTGTATACCTACAACATCATCGCAGGAGGTTTCAACCATCGTATTAAATTATTTGAATTAAGTTATTACATTCTAATCTCATCAGTCACTTGACTTAGTCCGTGGCTATGATGTATCACCGGGTTTATCCGAGTAAAAGTTTAATAATGATATGAATAGTAAGAAAATATAAGATTGAATAGTAATATTATATAAGATTATATAATAGTAAGGATTACTACTGTAAGTAGTAAAATCAACTAATTTGTTTGCAAAATAACTAATTTAATAGTAAGACCCAATAACTAAAGTAGTAACGCTTACTATTCAAAGTAGTAAACAAAACTACCTGAAAGTAGTACCTACCATCGAAAGTTGTAGCGAGAATAAATAAAGTAGTAAGGACAACTACTTCCAATCATGCGAATAACAGTAGTAGCATCAACCACTTTAATAGCAGCAGCATATATTACAAACTAAAATTGTTGGGCCTACTACTTTGTTAGTTGTCCCAACCAACTATTTTTTTCAGTGTAGGATTCTCTTATGTATACCTAATGTTTACACCTCTATACGACTTAATCCATAACCGACCTTGAACATGAATTTTGAGTTGCTAGATTTGCAAATCTAGAGTTGCTAGAGTTGCAATGGCAAATGCAATTGCACTTTTTATCTATTCAAATGAAGTATGTCTAAATACCTTGTATTTTTTTGCTTTACTAATATTCCTAGCCCACTTTTTTTCATTTTTGGTTCTTTTTCTTCCTCCAGTTGAAATTTCTGGCAAACTCGATGACATTCACTTATTTAATTAAACGCTTTCAATATTTATACATATATTAACTCAGGAATCAAATTCAATGTTCCCTATCTTTTAAGAGACTATGAGCTTTCCGAGTTAATCTTAAAAATAATCTGATGTGCAACATCCAGTGATCAGTTAAAGACTAACTGCTCTGTTTTAATTTTTGAAACAGATTTAGCCAAATTGCAAGACAAGTTTGCGTAGGTTTGTTTTTAAAATGCATGTTCAAGGTCGCTTACGGGTTAAGCCGAATATAGGTGTAAACATTAGGTGTACATAAGAGAACCCTACTTTTAAATCTAAAGAAAACGGAAAAATACATTAAAAATTACATAAAATTCATGAATATTTTGTTAACTTATTTTCGTTGAACTGTTATTCACTAAAAATTTGCGCAATATCATATTTTAAGGAACCACTCACTAGCGAGAGAATGTGACACAGTGGAAAGTCTCAGAGTACATAGTACGCTCAAAGACTTCAGAGCTGACGTTCACTAAAATCATAACGCATCAGAAAAAAAATAATAACAATTTTCGACAACAACGGTTATGAATTCCTATTACATTGTCAATCGAAGGACATCCTAATAAAAAATTCCCTGAAATTTTCGTTAAAAAATTTCAAAAACTGAAGCACTGAGCACTATTTGAAGTGAAAAACGGATTAAAATCGAATTTTTCAAGTCATTTTTTTGGTTTCATTTCGAAAACTATAAAAGCTATAACTTTTTGTCTAGAGCAAAAAGGATGCGCAATAAGATTGCACGTCCGCGTATGTTCTTTAAAAATTTTAAATTGAACATTTTTTTAAGCCTTCAGGGGACTTCCTTTTCGCTCGGTAAAATTTTATGTGCGGATATTGAATTCGGAGTCTCAATTCTAAAACGTTAAATTTAAGTGAAAAAATAAAAATGAATCGTTTATTTTATTATTTGTATTAATTAATATTCATAATTATTATTATAAATTTAAATTATTATTCATAATTTTCTATTTATTTAGATATAGCCTGAAAACTAAATTATTCGACAATTCGAATTTTAGCACGCATTGGAATTGAAAATATCCGATACTTCAGAATGACGAGTTAATATACAGTCTGTCAAGTTAAAGCGTGGGTGGCTTTACTCGCAGTCGGTAAGGTGTATCGACATGATTTTGGTGTCAAAATATTAAGAAGAGCTCCCT
>NC_046663.1:136744011-136763819 GCF_010883055.1 Belonocnema kinseyi
TCAGTTTTTCCAATTTGTCGGACACTTTTCCTGTCGAACCACGATTTGGGAAGTCATCAACATTTTTGGTCTCTTTATACCGCTTTACCCACTTGCTAACGATGATTTTCCCATGTACTTTGCAGCTTGATTGTGAGACAATTTGGGACTTTTTGGGTGGGAAAAAAGGAACACAGCCTCGAAGCGCGAAGCGTATACGGAACTCATTTTTTGTAACGTGGTAACAAGATGAGAATTGAAACCAAACTGAATGTTAAATCAAAAAGCATGAAAGAGGGAGCTCTTCTTAATATTTTGACACCAAAATCATGTCGATACACCTTACCGACTGCGAGTAAAGCCACCCACGCTTTAACTTGACAGACTGTAAAAAATTCAGAAAGTCGTCATTTTTAACGATCTGATCTTTTCAAGTTTCTTGGATTTATATTTTGTACATAAGAAAATTTTTTTATACTGCGAAAAATTGTTTATATAGCTCCTAGACTTTTCTTATTTTCAAGTATATAGATTTGACATAAGTTGAGAGATTGCAAGAAATTCACAAAGGTATCGAAATATTTAACGAATTGAATAAACATTTTAAACATTTTAAATGATTGCAAAGTTGTTTATAATATTTGATGAAATTTCGAATATTCCACTAATTTCAAAAAATTTCGGGATGATAGTTGTACGAAAATTTCAAAGAATTCATTAAGTTTTCAAGATATTTAAAAAAATTCAACAAATCTGTCAAAGCTTTGTAAATTTTTTTAAATATTCCAGAAGATCTCACACCATTTGGAAGATTTTACATAATTCAAAAGCTTTTAAGAAATTTACAAAGAATTCAAACTATTTAAAGGATTGCACAAAAATTCCAAAGATTTTCATATTTTCAAATTAATATAATAGATTTCATAAAGATTTCACAAAGATTTCAAAAAATTCAAAAGATTTATGACATATTTCTAAAATTGTCTCAAAGATTTAAAAAATTTCCAAAAAATACAAAAGATCTCACACAAATTTCAAAAACTAACATAGATTTTGCATACTTGAATTATTTCGGTTGCAGATTTTCTTTCCAATGCATACATATGTATGTTCTAAACGTTTTTACCAATCAAAAAATATCGTTTAAAAAACAAAGTGGCCTGTAACGAAGCGTCTTTTGTCCTGAGCTAAGGCGTTTCCGATGTATAACATTTTTTATTCTTATACATGAATATACACATATACGTACATGAATTTCGAAGGGGTGAATTATAAAATCAATTGCCTTCTCAACATATGAATTTATATTAGTCTTATTACTGACATACATACCACTTATTACTTATTATACATTAACATTTCATGAAATTAAAAAAATATGTAGTAGTCAAAGTAATTTAAGAAAATAAGACCTTTCGATTTTTTAGATGTTCTGCAAAATGTTTTTTTTTTTATTTACTATCCGCATTTCTCGGAAAACCCGAGGCGAGAAACGAGGAAAGACACCACGAGATGTGAAATACCAAGACAGTAGGTATGTCTCGTCTCGTTCCTCGGGATATCTCGCTCGGCGGCAACACTCGATTATGGAAACGCGAGTCAGTCTTGATCAGCCCTGTATCAGGTATTTTTGAATAAAATTGTTTTGAAATGTATTATATAATTGGTCTTTGGTTTTCCGCTCCAAGAATCCTTTCTGTTACTACAAATTAGTGATTTAAATTTTAGTTTATACTCTTTTTTTTTTATTTAAGCTTGTACTCCAACAATACAGTACACTTACGTGGATTAGCATATCAAGTATCGCTATTCCATCGACTAAAAAACGATTTCACTACCCTAGTCAATAAGCGAAAAACCAAAATCTTGTCCACAATAATTCGAATATCTATGAGAACCAAAGGAATTACTGATATCTTTTTACCTTTTTAAGTTTCAGAAGAAAGTCTGGCTCAGAAAGTGTGCTTACTCCTCATTGAATTGTACATCGCAACAGCACAATCAGATGCTGCCTTAACGTTAGTTAATTACATCGAGAGGCAATTCTCGGTTTCAGATTTGCCGAAAATATCGTCGACCGATAAAGAAGGATTAATTAAGCCTGCGAGAGAAGAAAAAGAAATAAAAACAGATAGTTCTGATATTGCAACTGATGCTTTTCGAATGAGACTAGCTAAATGTAAAATAAGAATATACCTCATAACACATCAATTAAAATTATGCAAAAAGGAATGGAAAGCATTCACGTCTATGGGAACCAATATGGTAAGGTTCTAATTTTTAAATTCAACAATATTTACCTCTCATAATATCACAAACACCTTTTAAGTATTATTAGTTTTACAGAATCTTGCCAATATCTATTTGGCTGCCAATGTTGAATATCTGCGCGGAAAGTGTAAAAAGGCAATCACGCTTTTAAATGCATTTACTACTGAACAACGAGAATTCAAGTAACTTATTTAATTCTTGAATATTTTTTCTCTTGTATGGTCTATTTAGTTCCAGAAGAATATAAGCCACAGGAAATGTCGAGCCGTTTTGAGCTACACGAAAGTTTCGAGCAGCTTGAAACTTTTAATTGTCTGAAACATTCATTTTTGACAAAGTAATATTGTGTTAACAAAATCTGCATGGTATTCAATACTACGGGGTTGTTTGGTTGCTGATAAGGAAAGCAAGATGGAAATGTTTTATCAAGATTTCGACATCATTTTATTGAAATGACGCCATACGTATATTAAGTCATCGGGTTTTCGCAAATTGTTAACCTCCCGCCCCTTCTTCTAGGAGGGAAAAAAGCAGGGAAGTCGGTATCCCCTTCCTTCTGAGGTCCCTATTGTTGTGACATGGATACTACTTTTTTTACTCTTTTTATACAGTAGGCTACAATATTTTCGCCTACATATTTGATAAAATCTTATTCTTACTATTTACAGTTATTTACAACTATTTACAGAAAATTTTATGTCTAGATCCTTAATTCTGTTTCTTAAGATAACGTAATTTGGGACGTGTTAGCGAACGAGTTAGCGAGCGCTCGAAAACGATAGTGTAAGCGAGAGAAAGAGAGAACTCAACCACATCTGATTCTAATTATGCTTTTAAATGACCATTATTTAGAAATCTTGACACTTCCAATCTAAGCAACTTCCGTTTCCTTTTTCTTTCACTTTTCTTGTAACTCCATTTTGCTAGTTTTCACATGCATTCCTTCCCATACGTGCTCCTATGTTTTCTTATCCCATTCATATAATCTCGTCGACTTTCTCTCTCCTCGTCCCTTTCTATATACTTCGGTACTCCTTCCTTTTTTATCATCTTATATCATTTTTTATATTTTTATTTCTCAATCATCCCCCATTTTTCTACTAATTGTCTTCCTCTCTCCGTTTGTTTCATTTCGTTATAATTTACTTCAGTTTCGACTTCTATATCTCTAGCATTAAAGAACTTCCTCCTTTCTTCTTCCCATCTCGTTAATTCTATCGCCCTCCCTCTCCCACCCTCAGATTCATCTCAAATTGCTATGCCCTCTTTCCCGCTCTAGTACTTAATTTATGCCTTGGAACTTCTTATCTCACCATATATCCCGGCATCCTCTAGTCGACCCCTTCTGTCCACCATATATACGTTTCTTGGAAACTCACAATCTCTTTCCTTTCTTTCCATCTCCATATTTCTGCTTCATAACCTAATACAGGCTATACTAGCTTATCAAATAACCACATTCTCCTTCTCTAATTTTTCTTAACCTTCATTTTCCTATTCCCGATCTCATTTGATTTGACTTGCTGTTTTTTTATCAGTTCGGTGGTTATGTGCGATCTATGATCTCCATTGGTTTTCAAGTTATATCCCAAATATATAAACTCTTTTACTTCTTCTAACTTTATTTCCATCAATTCCCTCGCCCATTCTTTCTCTCAAGCCTCTCCTTTTCTAAACCTTCTTATCTTTGTCTCTTCTACATTTAAATTCAACTTTTTCTCATCTAAGTATTTTTCTAATCGGGTAATTAAGCCCCACATCCTTTCTTCATCCTCTGCCATCAACACTATATCATCTGCGTATGCCAGTGTATATATCTTTTCGATTTTTATCATAACTCGTCCCCACACTTTTCTCCTCATTTCTTCTTCTAAGCATGATATTAATATATTAATTAAAATCGGGATCAGAGGACATCCTTGCCTTACTCCTCTCACCGATACTCTCTTTATTAATCACTCTCTTGTCCCCTTTTTCACCATAACTTTTTCTATTTCGCCTCGGTCTAATCAGTCAGATGCTGCCTTTAAGTCCACCAACATTACTATCATTGCACCTTTTTCTCTTTTAATCCTCTTATTTACTCGATAGTTTAGTACGTATAGGTTATTCATCACTCCCATTCCTTTTCTAAATCCTGTCTGATTCGGTGGTTCTTTTTTTCCTATACTTCCTTCCTTAGCCTTTTCGATAAAACAATCAACCCTCTCCTCTCCATACTCTATTGCACATTATCCCTGCCCATTCTTTTAATTCTGCGCCCCTCCCCCCCCCCCTATTTACAAACTTTATTTGGAATCTCATCTATACCAGATGCCTTTCCATCATTAATTACTCCTATCACCTTGAATATTTCTTCCTTATGTACTTTTTCTCATACCTTTCTCTAACATATTTTCCTCCTTTCCTAACTTTTCTCTCTACTGCAACTAGCAAATCCATAAAAAAAATTTTCCATTCTGCTATTTCAATATCCTGGTTTACTTTTTTTCTTCCTTTTCTCTATTTACTACCTTCTAGTCCTTTTTTCCGTTCTAGCCTTCTCAATCTCTTCCTCCAACTTTGTATTATGTTCCTCATGATTTTAATCACACAACTCAGTACACTCTTTTTTTCCTATATTCTTCTCTACTACTAGGCAGTCTGATAAGTCCTTGAAAAATGAAACACGGAGACGTTTTTTTGGCCAAAGTCGGTTTTATTTTTCAACATACTCTCCTTTTAGGTCGATACAGCGAGTCCAACGATTTTATAACTTTTTGATACCGTCCGAAAAGTACTCGATCGGAAGGTCTCCAAAATACGCCTCAGTTTCAGCTATGAGCTCATTTGAGTAAAAACGCTTACCGGTGAGCCATCTCTTCAGGTTAGGGTACAAGTAATAGTCGCTGGGGGCCAGGTCTGGTGAATACGGTGGCTGAGGAACCAATTCGAAGCCGATTTCATGCAGTTTTGCTTGTCCAACTAAGCATGAATGAACAGGCGCATTGTCGTGATGATAAAGCGGTTTTTCCTTCTTCAAATGCGGTTGTTTTTCGGCGATTTCGATTTTCAATCGGTCCAATAATGATGAATAGTATGCCCCGGTTATGGTTTTACCTTTTTCAAGATAGTCCACGAATATTATGCCATTTGCATCCCAAAATACGGAGGCCATAACCTTTCCGACCCATTGTTGTGTTGTTGGACGCTTCGGAGCACTTTGGCCCGGTGGAACCCACTGTTTTGCCTGTTGCGTTGACTCAGGAGTGTAGTAGTGGATCCAGGTTTCATCCATGGTTATGAATCGGCGCAAAAACTCGGTCGGCTTACGCGAAAATAATGCCAAATTCTGCTGGGAAGTTGTCACACGAATTCGTTTTTGGTGCACTGTGAGCAAACGCGGCACCCATCGCGCGCAGAGCTTCTTCATGCCCAAAACTGAATGCACGATATTGCCCACACGTTCCAATGATATGCCTACAGCATTAACTACCCCTCTCAATTTCCCTTTGGGATCATTCAACATC
The DNA here is from genome assembly GCF_010883055.1 of Belonocnema kinseyi. Classification (NCBI taxonomy): domain Eukaryota; kingdom Metazoa; phylum Arthropoda; class Insecta; order Hymenoptera; family Cynipidae; genus Belonocnema; species Belonocnema kinseyi. The sequence goes on from NC_046663.1 coordinate 136,749,771, forward strand.
ATATCATAGATTTTTTCGACATTTTCTTTGTAGTGACCTCTTTTGGGCGCCCAGATCGTTCAGCATCAACTGTGCTCGTACGGCCGCAACGAAACTCGGTAAACCACTTACGAATCGTTCCAATCGACGGTGCAGAGTCCGGGTAATACTTATCCAGCTTGGCCTTGGTCTCGGATATCGTTTTCTTGCGAAGATAGTAGTGTTTGATCAAAACTCGAAACTCAGACTTTTCCATATTAAAAAAAAACTCGGAAGTTAGTCGCTTCTCAGTGCTGTAACTTGTAAATGCGTAAACATAAATGGCTGAAGTTTTGACAGGGGTCATTTGAAGGATCAAGCTCGATGAAAATGGTTCACATTAGTGAATACTAATGCCATCTCTTAGAATTTTCAGGTACTTATCAGACTGCCTAGTACATTGTTTTTTGCTAAATTTTCTTAATACCTTTCTAAATTTGTTCTCTTTACAATCCTCATCCCGTTCACTCATAGTCCCTCCTTTACTAACTTCTTTTTTGCTTGGACACTCTAATCCTCTTTTTCTTTCTTCTATCACTTTTTCTATCTCCTCGAACACATTTCCTTCTCCCGTTTTGATATTTCTGACCTTTTCTTTAAACTGTTCTTTGCCTTCCATTGACCAATCCAATCTATAGAATCCCCTACCTCTAGTTTCTTGACATTCGTTTTTACCTCATCATCCGCTTTCACATAAACCTATTACCATTTCCCTTTTTCCTCCTGAGTGTGCATAATCCTCTTCCTCCTCGCCCACTATATCTCCATTTAGAATCAACCATCCCAACTCTTCCAAGCTAACGATTCCTTTCCCACCCTATTTTATACCTTTTATTTGGATTTTCTTCCTCTATCTCCTCCCCATTACCCTCCTCCTCTATCTCATGTTCTCGCATTGAAATCCCCACCTATTATAGGCCTAATTACTTCTTTATTTGCTTCCATAATTTCTCATCTCCTCTGCTTTCTCCTACATATCACCTTAGCCATAAACCTCTACTATATTCCACTTCTCCTCTCCCGTATTTATCCATTCTACAATTAATCCTTATTATTGTTCTTTCATTTCTTCTTTTAAATTCTCTGTTATACATTCATTCCTTATTCACGTCACCATCCCTCTCATTGTTATGCCTTTTTATTCTTGCTCTTTGTATTTTAAACCTGCCATTTATAACCTCTTGGTAACCTTCCTCTTGCTCTTTCCCATTCCTTTTTATCTAGCCTCGTTTCCACCTTTACTACTTCATCCTACTGGGTCAAAAGACCCTGCACAGAATGCATGGGAACATATCTTTTGATGGATTTGGTCATAACTTGGTAATTTTGTAGGTTACAAAGGCCCTATGAAATATCAACTGCGACACTCACTGTTTCGGTGCAGCAACGGTGATAATATAAGGCTATTATCAAGTGCAGTGATTCCAATCATAACAATCGCCCTCTTCTCGCAACGGCCGAACGCTAAGCGCTCTATATTTTGACTAAACTGCAACATTCACAATTTAAGGGAAGTCAGAGTGCTTAAATAAGGTTATAATCATGTACGAATGTGTCAATATATATCGTCCTCTTCTTGCAATGGTCGAAAGCTAAGTCCTAAATATTTTTAATCGACCACGACAATCACGTTTTCAGGGCAGAAAGGAGTCTCAAATAAGGTCAGTATCGAGTTTCATTGTTCGAATCATATATATCGCCCACTTCTCACAATGTTTGAAATTGAAGGGCTCAGTATTTCGAATTAACTGCAACACTCGCTATGTCAGGGCAGCATCGGTGTTGAAATAAGCTCAAGATCAACTGCGACTGTTTTTAAGAAGAGAGCGGTATATAAATATGATTGGTACAATCTCACTTGACAATGGTCTTATCTTAGAACCGTTGCTGCCCTGAAACTGTGAGTGTTGCAGTTAATTCCAAATATTAAGGGCATCTTGTTCGGCCGTTGAGAGAAGCGGGTGATTTATATGATTCGCATTACCACCAATGAAACTGCGCTCACTTTTCAATTGTTCGCGTGTATTGATTACTGAAAAGTTTTTGATTCGACCTGTCATAGACTTATCATCTATTTGTTCTGAGTTTTTCCTGTTAATGCATCCTGAGGTGCATATAGAGATAAATGCCGCTTTGGAAATACAAATTTACTATCTCATCTTTAAAGAATCGTGTGACAACTAACGTCACCTTTGCCTCACATTATTGCCACTATCTCTCGCATTTTAAAATTCTAAGGGTATTTTTGCGGCAAATCTGGAAATAGAATGTATAAGGTTATTCATGTATTTTAAAATGTTACATTGATAATCTTAAGATCAATACGAAAAGTAAGAAGCAAGTATACCTAGCCCTAGGGTTTGAATCAGCGCGTCGGTAAGATAGAACTTCTACGATTCAAAATAGTGGAGGCGCTTCGTTTAAACAACGAACAGCTACGGTTATTATCATGCGCAAACGGAGCAGTTCCACGTATGAAATGCTCACATTCAAGCATAAAACGGCGCTAATACAGGCAAAGCGAAACCCGACCCGTTCAATGTTTTCATACGCGAAATATTGGCGCCTGAATAGCAGTGCGTCGATATGGATATAGTCGCTGTGCTTCGTTTCGTTCGGCTCTGCTGGTTCGAATGACGGCGAACGGCGTGGATTCAACGAATCTGTATTCTTTTATTCCAATATCAAATCTCGCGTGCTCTCAAATTTAAATGTTGCAGGTAAATAATTAAAGTAACAGACATCGTTCATACAATGAAGTGCGAGAGTTGAGAATGATGAACGGTGAAAGTTACGATAATACTGTATTGAGATAGTTGCAGATATAAAACACTATCTGATCAATCAAGGAACGCCAGCTGATCGACTGAAGATTTAGATTTTTCGTAATGCTAAATGCCAGCCGATTGTTAATCTAACCTGTTATGTCCTGCATTTTCGGGTTGCGCAAAACTGCATTTTGCGGTAAAATATAAAAAACCTGCGTCTAAATTTTTGAAAGTAAAATTCATTTATTTTTAAAAATAACAATTTTGAGCTTGCACATTTGATCTGCTGAGGTCATTTTTATAGCAAAATATTACTACATGGCAAATCTCCATTTAATTGTATCGACTCATCGTAAAAACATGTTATAAACGTTCCTTAAACCACAATTATTATCACAAACAAATCAATTTAATTTTTACAAAAATTGTTATGTTGAAAAAATCGTCTTTTTGTGATTATTATTTTTTTTGTATCATTATTAGTTACAAATGGAGATTTGACGACCTGGGTGCGCGGGAACGTGCATCAGGTCCTTGAAACGTCATCTACGAGAACTCTTGTAAAGTTTAAACTTTGTCAATAACCAAAACAACTACAAATGGTGAGACGACGACCCGGGGACGCGGGATCGTGAACCAGGTAGTTTAACACGTATTCTACAGGAACTTTTTCAAAATTAAAATTTTTCTAACACCCAAAATAACTCTCAATGGTGAGTCGACCACCCGGTTGCGCCTGATTGTGCACCAGGTCATTTAGAAGGTCATCTACGAGAATTTTTTGAGAATTTAAATTTTGTCCATAACCAAAACTACTAAAAATGGTAAGACGACGACCTGGGTGCGCAGGATCGTGCACTAGGTAGTTAAATACGTATTCTACGAGAACTCTTTAAATTTTGAATTTCGCCCATAACCAAAACAGTCAACAATGGTGACTTGCCGAGTCGGATGTGCAGGATCGTGTACCAGGTTCTTTCAAACGTCATCTACGAGAACTTTTTTGAAATTTAAATTTGGTCAATAATTAAAACAATTACAAAAGGTGAGTCGACGACCCAACTGCGCAGGATCGTACACCATTCATGATGTGTTAAAAATATTTCTCATGAACGTCTGCAATGGTTATCTTTTTTAAAAGTGTATACATTGTGTTAATATTTATCTGATTGAAATGTAAAATAAAACTACCTTTTTAATTTTATATTGTTATATAGGTAAATAAAAAATCTATAAGCATATTTATGAATATAATTATTTCTTTTTACTTATCATGAATTGATGTATGAGACAGCTCGCAAGTTTATGCGCGCCTAGAGCGTGCGACTGTTATTTCTCGCGCTTTACGCTCGATGATGTATTCTTCTCGCGTTTCGCGCTCGATTGTTCATTAATCTCGCGCTCGGTCTATATTTTCGCACATTCTTGCGAAAACCTTTTAAAATTAAGATTCAAAACATCCACCACTGTAATTTTGTGATTGTAAATTCTCTTTTGTTAAAAGAGCTTAGCTCGAAAGTTTGACCACGCCTACAATGCGCGACTGATGGACCTCGCACACCGCGTTTGATCTTTGCATTTCGTTCGCATTCGTGCACAGACCAAAATAATCAAAGGTTGACGGATCGTTATCTGTAATTTCTTGATTGTGAACTCTCTTTTGTTAAAGTGCTTTCGGTTTGAACGAATACCTTCTCATCACGTATCTCGTGCTTCGCACTCGGTTTGGCCAAAATATCAATTTTTATATATTACACACAAAACTTTTATATCAAATATAATACATTTTTCATGTAACTCTGTCTAAGATTAATTATTTAGATTTCGCAAAATAAAGCACATATTGTATTTATCATGATTATTTTAATACTTTTTTCTTATTTTGCTTTAAATTATATTCTAAGCTGCGCTAAAACATGTATTATTTCAATATATTTATACTAGTACAATTTATAATACGCATACAAATTTAATCATACTAATTCTTATTTCCCAGGTCGTCGACTCACCATTGAGAGTTATTTTGCGTGTCGGAAAAATTTGAATTTTGAAAAAGTTCTTGTAGAACACGTCTTAAACTACCTGATGCACGATCCCGTGAACCCGGGTCGTCGTCTCACCATTTTTAGTTGTTTTTGTTATGGACAAAATTTAAATTTCCAAAAAGTTCTCGTAGATGACCTTCTAAATGATCTGGTGCGCGATCCGGCCCACCTGGGTCATCGACTCACCTTTTGTAATTGCTTTGGTTATTAACAAAATTTAAATTTTTAAAAAGTTTTCGTAGATGATGTTTAAAAGGACTTGGTGCACGATCAGGCGCAACCGGGTGGTCGACTCACCATTGAGAGTTATTTTGGGTGTTGGAAAAATTTGAATTTTGAAAAAGTTCCTGTAGAATACGTGTTCAGCTACCTGGTTCACGATCCTGCGTACCCGGGTCGTCGTCTCACCATTTGTAGTTGTTTTAGTTATTGACAAAATTTAAACTTTACAAACTTCTCGTAAATGACGTTTCAAGGTCCTGGTGCACGATGCCGCGCACCCGGGTCGTCAAATCTCCATTTGTAACTAATAATGATACAAAAAAAATAATATTCACAAAAAGTCGATTTTTTCAACAAAACAATTTTTGTAAAAATTATTTAAATTGATTTGCTTGTGATAATAGTTTTGGTTTAAGGAACGCTTATAACATGTTTTTACGATGAGTCGATACAATTAAATGGAGATTGGCCTGAAAATTCGAAAACGCAGGACATACCAGGTTAGATTAACAATCGGCTGGCATTTTGCATTACGAAAAATTTAAATCTTCATTCGATCAGCTGGCGTTCCTTGATTGCTCAGATAGTGTTTTATATCTACAACTATCTCAATACAGTATTATCGTAACTTTCACCGTTCATCATTTTCAACTCTCGCACTTTATTGTATGAACGATGTTTGTTACTTTAATTATTTACTTGCAACGTTTAAATTTGAGAGCACGCGAGATTTGATATTTGAATGATTATTGTTTAATTTTTCCCAACACATACTGTCCGGCGCCTTAATTCAGCGCAATGCTCACGCGAAGCTCCTGCGTTAAAGATTCGTTGAATCCTCGCCGTTCGTCATCATTCGAACCAGCAGAGTCGAACGAAGCGAAGCACAGCGACTATATCTATATCGATGCACTGCTATTCAGACCCCGAGATTTCGCGTATGAAAACATTGAACAGGACGGGTTTCGCTTTGCCTGTATTAGCGCCTTTTTATGCTTGAATGCGAGCATTTCATACGTGGAACTGCTCCGTTTGCGCATGATTAGAACCGCAGCTGTTCGTTGTTTAAACGAAGCGCGTCCACTATTTTAAATCGTAGTAGTTCTATCTTACCGACGCGCTGTGATTCAAAATTCTTTACGTACCCGATACAAAAGTTGAACAGTGTATGTTGCGATGCTTTAGAACAGCTTATATTCGACTTATAAATGTTGTGAGTTCTACGTGAAGAACAGCTCCATTTCAATACTTCCTTAACCGATGTAATTCAGTATTACTATAGCGTCGGTTCTATACTTAAACCGATAAAATTACAAATTAAATGAAGAGATTCAGTTCGACTTTTTTATCTACTGAGTTCAAATTTATGCGAAGCGTATTAGTTCAAGGTACTATTGAACTAATATAGTTACATATTTTTTTAATGTGTAGTGACAAGGAAGGGTGTCCCTTGCTGTGCTATGGGTAGGCCTGGCACCTGAGAAGTATAATCTCAGAATGTTGGTAACAACGAAAAGCCGCCGAGATCCAAAAGGATGTGGCACAATAGGCTGTGTAGCTTGAGTGCCAGGGGGGTGCTTCACGGCCGCCGCCTACATTACAACCAACCAACCAACAAACAAAGAAAGTCACTTTCCGATTCCTATCAAAATTTTTTCTTTATTTTTTAACAAAACTGACTAAAAATGAACATTTGCAAAACCTATGAAACTTTTCTTCTGTCACATTTTTTACGAAGGTATAAATAACAAAACACAATTCCTAATAACAAAATATACACTTTTCTATTCCTTTTATTATTTCTCGTACATAACTTGTAACAAAAGCGTTTTTTTGAAAAAGTAAGAATTAAAGAAACCCACAAAAATTTCATGTATAAAAATATACGACCCAGATCTAAATTACAAAAAACATGTTCTAATAAAAAATGTGCCCCTTGTGAGCCTTCTCTGAATTTTGGCTACATAAATTACCACAAAAATCAAGTGAACATTTATTAAGCCTTGCAACATATCTGTTTGGAAAACTCGTTACCAAGATTTAAATAACGAAAAAGATTTTTTAACAAAGAAGTAACCTTTTTTGAATTCTTTCGAAAGTTCTGTTTTCATAGCTTCTAACATAAATAAACATAAAAACTGATCATGTAGTAAACCTAGCAAAAATTTCTTTCTGGCAAAGTATTCACAGAGATTTAAATAGAAAAATGAATTTTCTAAGAACAATACTCACGCCCTTTAATTCCTCTCAGAAAGCTTGCTTTCCTAAACATTTGTCAGCAAGCTTTAACAAACAATAAATTTACACTGAAACCTCGGTTTAATCCCTCTCGGTTTAACCCGCACCTGTCGAGTTCAGCGCGACTTATGGTCTCTAGGGCCGACTCATGTAGGGTCGTACTTTCGGTTTAATCACTCTCGTCATTGATCGCGGTTTAATCGATGCCTGTGGAGTTTAGCACGTACCCCGATTGATACAGGACTTCAGATGTGCTTGAGATTTTATGACTCGGTTTACCCGGAGATTTCCCGCGCTGCCAGGTAAATCGATATTTCAGTGTACTTTTATCAGTTCCTTTAGAATTTCTGCCACACAACTTGTAAAAAAGTTTACAAAAACTAAAAAATTCGAGAAACCAACCACAATCTCCTAATTGAAAATTTTCTAACAAGATGAAAATAACACACCACCTTTGAGTAAAAGCAAAAGTCACACTTTTTAATTTTTTGCAGAGATTCTGTTTTATCACTTGTGACAAAACTAACAACAAAAACTGAATATCAACATACTTTTTGACAAAAAAGCCACCCTAAAAAGATTCCTCAGATAATTTCTATTGCATAACTTCTGAACAAGTAATAAAAGTAACAAAAAATGAAGTTTTGTCAAAATTTTGTATCAAAAGACAATTCTTATGCTGAGATTCTGTTACGTAACTTATGAAGACAACAACCAAAAAAGGAAAACTGAAAATTCGCAAATCCTAGCGAAGCTTGTTTTTTTAATGTTTTTAACAAGATTAAAATAACAAAACACTAACATTTTTTCAACAACATAATTATTCTATTGTACAAAAAATATCAAAATTATTTGATAAAAGATAAAATTTTTTGATAAAATTTGATAAAATTTGATAAAAGATTTGAGGATTCTCAGATTTATAGATGTGGCAAACTGTTTAGTAGAAAATTTTCTCACGAATTGGCTTGTTTGGTTTATTTTTTAGTTTTGTTACGATTGATTTCGCAGAAACTCTTCAAAGAATTGAAAAATGTGAATTTTGTGTTAGAAAATGTGTTCTGTTATTTGAATGTTGGTCACAAGTTTGCCAAAACGAAATTTTTCTAAGCATCAAGAATGTTCAGTTTTTTTCTAATGAGAAGGTATTTCTTTTATGTAAAAAATGGCTTTCGCGGATTCCATCAAATGTCGACGTTTTAAGGCTTCCTAAATCAGAAATAGTACATTACATTTTTAGAGATATATTTTTTTATTGTTAGCCTTGCTGATGAATGTTAGAAGAATTCAAAAGTTTTAAATGTTTGTGTGTTTTGAAATTTACGTTTTTAAAATAAACACCGTAAGCGGTTGCTTAAGCTCGCTTCTTATCAGGGCCCCCAAGCTGGTGTGTATTTCACCGCGACAAAATTTTGAGTAAACATTTCAAAGCCCTGTCGCAGAGACGCTACATTCGCCATGCAAACAAAATTGTCACATAGGTTGATATACATGCTAAATTATAGGACGGGAGAGTTGCGAAACTTTGAATTTGAGAACCACGTATTGGAATTTTTACTTTAACAGCTGTTCCAACTACTCAAATTTCCCAACTACCGCCTTATCGAGCTTCTTTTTTTGATCGTCCTATTGTTCGTAAGTACCTGAGTGTCGTATTTAGACTTGACGTACGTGACTAGCGACGATGGACGGGGATGGAAAAATTCCACGATTCAAGTGTCGCTTTCATCGTACAGAGAATCTCCATCTCAAGCGTTCCTTTTTTTCTCTGGGGATGACCTACCATTACTTTAAAGGACTATTATTATTCAAAACTTTTATTCGGGTGAACCCGGTTATACATCATAGCAACGAACTAAGTCAAGTGACTGATGAGATTAGAATGTTATAAGTCAATCCAATGCGATATTTGAAACCTCCAGCGATGATGTAGGTATACAATTACGAGCGGCCGCGAGCGTTGAAGGTGGCACCTCTGGATGCTCTCTTAGAGCTTCTTTTGTAATAGAGGCGCACCAATTCCTCTTTCACTGTAGTATCCCAATTGATGCTCTCTCACGGTCTTTCTGTCAAGGTGGTTAGCTGCAAATAGCTAGCGCTAGCCAAAGCATCCTCAGCAAGCACAGTTGATGTCCCACTGCTTACCGTTTGTCGCAGATGTTTTTGCTGGCCATCTATTTGATAAGTGAGATCTGCCTGACCATCTCGCAGCTCACCATCGCCACCGTCCCGCATGCTATGGCCCCCAGCTGTGTCTCCGGGGGCGCCCCGATGACCCTCGGGAAGCGACAAGCGTTTCAAAATCTTTAATATACTCTCCCTTTTTCATTTATGGGTTTTGGTGTTCTACTTAGTCCCTCTTCTCTTTGTTATCAGCCTATCTGGCATGTGAAAGCCTATCAGTAGCAGTGCTACCGCCAACATAGCCGCCAAAGTCATGAGAGGAGAGCTCAAACCCTACCGCTACACCAACGCGAAAATACCTTCGGTAGGGTAAAACGGCTATTGAAGAGGGCTATTATTTTATTTATTAAAAACTTTTACTCCGGCGAACCCGTTTATACATCATAACCACGGACTGAGTCGAGTGACTAATGAGATGTAGGATGTTATAAGTCAATCCAATACGATGTTTGAAACCTCCTGCGATGATATAGGTATAAAGTTACGAGCGGTCGCGAGCGTTGGAGGTGACAACAGTCACCTCTACATGCTTTCTTAGAGCTGTCGTGTATCATATGGCCGACATCACAATAGCATGTATAGATGCATGATTCACATTCCTTCATATGATATTTACTGCATGCCTTAACTCGCTATACTAGTGGATCTTGGTTGTATACGTTAACTGCAAATTTCGGTTATCTGGACAAGCAATGTCGATTATGTAAACAGTTCCACCTTTTTTTTCTCGCATCACGATGTCAGGTCGATTGGCCGGGATGTAATCATCCGTTTGGATAGGAACATCCCAATATAAGATGTAATCTTTGCTTTCTAAAACGGGCACTGAAATGTATCTATAGAAAGGCATGTATTCTTTTAAGAGTCCTAGGTTTAGAGCGAGTTGTTGATGTATAATGCCCGATACATCATTATGTCTGTGCGTATATTCTCTCCGAGCCATTACGCGACAGCCATCAATAATGTGCTCGATGCATTCCTTGGAATCTCCCTATAAGCGGCACCGTTCAACCACGTCCTGATGTAACACGTGTTTGTGATAATTCCTGGTGTTGACAACCTTGTCCTGAATCGCAATGACGAATCCTTCCATCTTTGGATACAGAACACCCTTTCTTAGCCAAATATTAGATGCCTCACTATACACTTCATGTTGATTTAACGTTTCGGGGTGCTCGCCGTGGATAGCTTTTTGCCTCCATAATATTTCTAACTCCACTATGGCTTCTGCCTTGAGATTCAAGACCCCACCTGAGGTCAAATTAAAGGGCGTGTAGTCAAGATCCGCTTTACAGATGGTGGTGTAAAGCACAACATTTAGTTTGCTGTTAAAATAGTCCTTCGACTGTGTTACTCGTGACTCATACAGTGTTTTGACATTTACAACGCCCTTACTGCCTATATGTCGAGGTAGAACTACCCTTTCAATCGCTGAATTTTCGTGCTGCATTCGGTGCTTCGTCATTTCTACGCGGACGATTCTGTTTAACTTTTCACGGTCGGTGTTAGACCACTTGATGAGCCCGAAGGAGTATGTGTGGACAGAGATGGCATGTGTTAATTGCCCTGATTTCGGTTGCCGAGTTGAGAAAACTCTTCATAATTAAACTGAGTCTCTTAGTGAAGGCAGTCGTTAGGCTTATCTTAACTATCGTATGCTGAATACCCTTAGATCCAGGAATACCCAGATATTTATATGATTCGCCTGCAGCCATTGCTGCAGTTTCTGGGCTGAACTAGAGTACAGCTTCAGGTCATCCATGTACAGGAGATGGGTCACTTGATGACCATCCTCATTTTCATGAATTCTGAACCCATGAGACATGCTGTTTAGTGTTTTGCTCAAGGAGTTTAACGCTAAACAGAACCCTAGTGCACTGAAGGAGTTTGCTTGAAATGTACCCGTCGTACTGCGTATTCATCTAGTTATCATTGATTTCCATGATCAAAATACTTGATTCTTGTACCCCAGAGCCTCATCCCATGACCTAGAAAGTCTATAATGCGTGGGCAGATTTTGTAAAGTTTTAAGACTTCAAGCAAATAGTCATGCGGCACAAAAGGAAACGCTTGCTTGTAGTCAATGTATGACATGTGTATGTTCCTTTAATGCTTACGAGCTTGAGTCATGGCAACCTCGTCTATAGTGACTAGATCTTTACAGCCTCGTGAGTTTTCACAACATCCTTTTTGTTCTTCTGTAAGGATATTATTCTCATCGCAATGAGAATATACCTTGTCTGCAATGATAGCTGTAAGACATTCATAAATTATTGGAAGACAGGCTATCGTTCGAAATTCAGATGGATTTTGAGCGTCTAGTGTTTTAGGTAACATATACGTAGTACCCTGGAGCGTAAATACGGTCATCAGCCTTGTTTTCTCTAGTTTGAACCACGCAATGTCCAAATTGCATCTGCTCATTTTTTCACAAACATCCGACCAGTATATAGTCATATCTTCTAATTCAGGGACTCCAGTGTCTTGCTGGTTATTTTGCTTTACACTCAGTTCACGATAGAATCTTCTTTCATCTGTCTGAAAGTTTCGATTTTGTTGCCTTCATACACTACTTTTCTTGTAGCGATGCAGTCTGGCAGTAAGAACATCAAGACTCTGACGTTGAGAGTCCATAATCTCATCCAGTATTGCTGGTGTTAATATCTCGATGTGCCGAGGGTGGATGACTTTAGTAACATGGTTCATCAGCTTTCTGGTTCTGTTTCCTTTTTTATATTGAGTTAATCGATTTAATTTTTCACCTTACTTTGCTGACATAAATATCCGACCTGATCTTCCATTGTGGCTGTCGATCCCTTGCTATGACAAAAACAGTATTTGCAGGCCTAGTTTTGCGGCGCGCAGATCATTTGTGATGTTCATTTTGGACAGAGAATGCCTTAGTGTTGGTTCTACATATCCGAACCCTAGTAAAGCATGACCAAAATTCTTTTCACGGTGCTCTTGTTTTTCTGAGATTTCGCTATGCTCATCATGGTTATTAATATCCGGATGTAGTTCTAGTGGATCCTGTATGATTGAAGGGGGTACATGGATCCCTAGCACTCATGTTTTCAGCTTCAACAAGTCTTCGTTATCCACATCTTCCAAGGCGAGTTCATCAATAGGAAGCTGCTGTTCCACTTCCATTTTGATTGCAGCTATTTCAGCAGCCGAAAGCAATCTGTTCACAGATATTGATCGTTTTTGATATGGCAGATTCTGCTCATTTATTTTTGTGGATAGCTCTGGGTATTTAAGTAAGAAGAGTCTATGATCTCTCCTTACGCTTTGTCCACATTTCTCTGCCAAAAAATAAAGGGTAATAAAGGGTTCATATGGTATGTCCATTTTCGTCGCTTTTTTGGTTGCTGAACCTCTGCTTCTGCCTCTGGTTGTATAAGGCTATCCACCTCTGGAGGATGTGGTGCTGTTGGATCATCAGTAGATTGAGGAAGAATATTAATTGCTCTTGTTTGACCGTATAACGCTGCTTCCTCTAATTGGTGTTCATTGCCGTCGTTTTTCCATTCCAAATCAACCTTTTGTTTAATCTCCATTGCTCGGTCTTCTGCCACGTATATATTAGTCCTGATCTCTTTCACCTTAGCGATAAGATCTCTTAGTGCGACTTTCTATATATTAGGATACTTTGCAGCAAATTTCATTCTTAAATTGTATCCTTTTTCCATTTTCGTTTCAAACTTCGCACTTTCGTAATAGAAACGCACCGATTCCTCTTTCATTGTGATATCCCAATTAATGCTTTCCCACAGTATTTCTGTCGAGGTAGTTGGCTGTAAATAGCTAACGCACGCCAAAGCATCCTCAACAGGTACAGTTGATGTTCCACTGCGTACCATTTGTCACAAATATTCTTGATAGCCAGCTGTTTGATTAGTGAGATCTGTCTGACCATCTCGTAGCTCACAATCTCCATTACCCCGCATGCTGTGGTCCTCAGCTGTAGTTCCAGGGGCGCCCCGACGATCCTCGGCAAGCGACAAGCGTTTCAGTATCTTCAATATACATTCCATTATTATTTGGGTTTTGGTGTTCTCCTTAGTCCCTCTCGTCTTCGTTATCAGCCTATTTGGCATGGAAAACTCTGTCAGTAGCAAGGCCAATACCAACATAGCCGTCAAAGTCATGAGAGGAAAGCTGAAGCCCTACCGCGACACCGAATATTATTACACTTATTATTATATTATTTATGTTGTCGCAGGCTTAAGATTGGTACTTCCTAACATGTCGAAGGCATATTATGGTTTAGAGTTGGATTTTATTCGATTATTTTGCACGGAGCTCTCCCGGTATTTATCATCAGTTACGGACGCATTTTTATAATGCAATCAAGTGATCTGATGAGAGCCGTGTGCTCCGACATATTGGACTAAACCTGGGTTTTGCCCCTTCATTGACGGACTGGATTGCAGTCAAGCACACGATGGGGGTACACGATTAATATTATTATTATAATTTTTATTCAAAACTGTTAATCGGGTAAACTGGGTACTACATAATAGCCACGGACAAAGTCAAGTGATTGATGAGATTATGATGTTGTAGGTATA
>NC_046663.1:136763919-136774254 GCF_010883055.1 Belonocnema kinseyi
ATTGATTATTTATAATTGATTGATAATTAATTTTGTGGCTGTGTAAGCAGACTCAATTGAATTCTATAATTGAGTATAACACGATTCGATAATATAACTACAAAGGTATTTTTAATTACAGCTAGAATAAAATAATAATGAGTAAAGGTAATTTCAAACTCATTCCATTAGAAATCAGTATTTAGTAATAATTTAAGGAAAATTGTAACGCAGAAGAGACGGAGCAAAAGAAAGAACACGCGTCAGATACGAAGTACGCGCGTACAATGACGCCAGTGGCGCACGGGTCCCCAAAAACGGCAGGGTGGGATAAGTTTGCGGAACGGCATCCCCTCGATGCTTCAACCGCACGGAGTTGGGATGTTCTGGCGATCCCGCCACCACCACATACATTTCGCTCTCTACCAAGCTTTCCCTCTATGCCTAGGAAGAACGTTAATAAATAGACTTCATCAAGCTACAACGATCTTCTACTGACTTCATCTTATATTTCTCATCTGATTTTTTGAGAGCAAAATTTTTAAAACGTAGTATTGTCTCTCAAAATCCCACGTTGATATATGTCAATCCTAGTTACCTTACTCACATAAACACGTTCAGTAGTTAAAACCCAAGGCGCCCTAATGGGAAGTCCTTAAGTAGTACCTGCTCGATGGGATTGTGTGGAGAAACAGGAGGAAACAGAACCATCGGCGAGTGAATGGGGCAGAACAAGAGACAGAGGGGGACTCATAAGAAGTACCGGACCATAAACGGACACCAGGAGGTGTTACGTCCTATTATCGACGGCCACCAGGAGGTGCCCGTCCCATCGTTGATGGCCACCAGAAGGTTCCTTGTCCCATCTTCGACGGCCACCAGGAGTTGCCTCGTCCTGTCGCAGACGGCCACCAAAAGGTACCCTCTTCTAAAGGAGTCACTCATCGCACCTCCTGGCTACTCCAGTTGCCACCGGGTTCGATCAGTTCTAGAACCCAGTCGGCCCGAAACAAGATCGGACACTGGTCATCGCTCAGCACATCGAGAAGGGTTCCCTAATCTACCCAGAAGAGCCCATTCCGGATGGGTACAATCCGGCTACATGGACGCCGTTACCAAAGGTAATAATTGAACGGAAGAAGAAATTGACGGCGGGAAGATCCCTAGTCTATCCGGCCCGCATAGAAGATCGGGCTTACGCTCTAAAGCGTAAGCTCCGGAAGTAGGGATCGAAAGGCGATCCAGAAAGTTAGCGCAACACACTAGGAGCGCCCTCATTAAATCAACGGCCCCTGTCGGGACCAACAAACATGGATGTAGGAATACTTCTAGTGATCCTCAGCAGCAGGAACGTATGCTTGATATAAATCACTAAAAATAATTAGTAAATATATTTTCAATAGTGTCGTGAGCTGTAAAAGCATTTTTGTAAACACACAACAGCAAATTTGTAGAAACCTAATGTTCAATTTAACCAAATCTTCCGGAGAAATTGAGAAACAGTTTTGCTAAAAGTCATTCAAATACCCTATCATCCTATATAGGAATCTACATAGGATCCTATACAGGTGCCTGTATACTGTATAGGACACTCCCTAATAAGGTACCTGATGGTACTTAACTAATGGTACATCATGATACGTATGTCTTTAGGTGCTCCTGGGGGACCAAAAAAACTTCTGCGCAGCCTTAGGTACCATAGAATACAACTGCGTATCTGGATATGGTCTCATACAGAAACATATACAGGATCCTATGTCACTTCCTATAGGTGGCACCTATAGGTAAAATATACAGGTTCCTATTCAAGAAAGGAACCTATATAGGAATTCTCAGTAGGGCTAGCAATGATGTTTTCATAACCCTTCATCCCTCCCATACATTTTAAAGAAAGGGCTGTTCAATTTCTTATGTAAATCCATTAATTTTAATTTCATCACAATTATATATAAAAGAGCCAATACAAAAATATTTAATAAATATGTTTGTTGGCGGTGTGTATATAACAAGTAAAAATGTCCATTTTATAATATTCGCAATATTAGTTCACTCAAAATTAAATATTATATTTCAACGAAATTTTATGCATATCATACAAGTTATAATGTAATGTTATTTTATTGATCGTAAACAAATAACATTATTGAATTTACTGGAGAAATCGTCAGCTTTTTGTAAAACTAATGACAGAAATATGGTTACGGTAAGGTTTTTTTAACCTGAAAAACTTATGGCAGCTAAATTAAACTCAAAGTAGCTTATTGTTGGAGGTTTAAACCTTCCAGATTCACGATCGGCCATAAAGCCTCCTGCTACAGCTATAGGCCCAAAGCTGTAGCCAAGAGTTCATTAAAGATGAACTAATAAAACTTTCCTTTCACGTTCTATAGTTTTAAATATCTGAAATGTTTTAAAAAACAAATTTTCTACGAAACATATTTTTGGTTCATATTATTTTTAATATATTAAGGCTAGGATTAATTTGTGTAAATAATCACTGGCTGACATTTTTTCTGTCCTTTAAACTAGACATACCGAATTTGGGGAAATCCCTTTAGGAAACACATGCTCTGCGTACACCACTATTTTTTCAGGAGGTCACTAAGGGTGGTAGAGGCGTGCGAGAATCTTTCCTCTGCGACGTCACGCTGCACCGTAGATAAAAAATATCTTTGGGGGTGCCTGGGGATGAATAACTTTTCAATACAAAATTTTAATAGTAACTAGGATTTTAATTATTGCATTTCAGTATATTTACATTTATTTTAAATTAATGTAATTGAAAAGAGAAGTTTACGAAGTATTTTTTGTTGTATTGTAACATAACCTCAAAATTATCTGTTGACTAGTGGACAATAGCTCTTTTGGATATTTGTTAGTTCTTTTTAAATATGCCTGCCAAGGAAAAGCCCGACAAACTACTCATACCCACTGAGAAAACTTATCGCGGATGTAAAGGCACTGTGTCAAACTCCTTACCTTCCTGGTTTTTCTCAACGCGTAACGCCTATTGTCGACGGGTTCTATGCAAAATTTTGCCGTCCTAGATCTCGCAATCCGACTTCGCCTGAACCACACTCTGCAACTATTAATGTTAGATACGTCGGACGCGTTATGAAAGCGTTATGAAAAAGTTATGAAAAAGCGTTATGAAAAATAGCTTCGCATCTATGAAGCCTGAATTTTAAATGATCACAACTTCCGTAAATTCTCTTTGCGAGAAATTCTACAATCTTTTTTTGAAAATCGATAATGCAATTTTGCGTATTGACGACACAGAGAAGCGAGTTGTAGACATAACTGCCAGGGTGGATGCTGCTGAAGGTACGATTAACAAATTAAGATCTGTTGATACCTCCCACCCAACCACTGACGTCAAGTCACTCACCCGTCAATGTCTCTGTGAAATGGAGCAGAGATTCTCCAGGAAAAATAATATCATAATCTTTGGCTTTCCCGCGAAGAGTAGTGATGATGGCTCGACTAGCAAAGAAATTCCCATTTCCACAGTTTGTGAGATTTTTTGTGAAATAGTTCCAAATAGCATGCTCAATATAAGTCGTGCTTACAGACTTGGTATTTTCTCGCAAACGTAATCAAGGTCTCGGCCAATGAAGCTGATTGAAATCAATCTGGATAACACCTGACAAAACAAAAGCTCAGTTAGAGAAGTTATCAGAAGTCAAGAGGGAGCTTGCCTCCCGTCTGCAAATAGGAGAAGTAGATCCCGCAGTGAAGTATCGTCAGGGCATTCAAGCTGTTACAAAGGTGAAACAGCATACGAACGTAACTTTGCCAAACGTTACTCAAGCAAGTAGGACCACGTGTCTCTCCTGCCACTATCAATACTTCTCTGACACCGCACGCAAAATGACCGACACCCGCAAATCTTCCATCACACATTACTACTAGAACGTCAGAGGCGTGCGTAGTAAATTAAATTCCTTCCGTCAAGCTATTCCGTTGAGTTTTTACAATGTCATAAATTTTTCTGAGACATGGCTCCAGGGATCCGAATGAAACTTTCGTGACGTTACGTTATGTTATATTTGAACTGAACAAAAGTTTCGTTATTTCAGTTATCGATATATCGAAGTGAAACAAATGTCAGAATTACTTTTGTTTCGTTACGTTATGAAACAGATAAAACATAATGAAAGAATATCTAGTTAATGTTAGTTGAACAACTAAAAAATACTGGAAAACCTAAATTTTACCAGTAACTCAATAATATTTTACAGTATTAAGATTACAGTTGCTTCGGATGTATTCGACTTTCAACCGTCCGTCAAGGATCGGTGGTCTTTCTTACGAGGTCTAGGGCCAGTCTGCAGGCCATTCTCTAGTGCTGCGCCTCAAATATATTCTTCGAAGAATTTAAAAATCTGTAAAAAAAGGGGGCTCCACAGTATTTACCAGGATACTCAAACATATTCTTCGAGAAATTTTCAGACCCTGCTTTCCTAAGAAGGCTCAAACCAGTTTCTGAAGAATGAAGGAAAGTTCAGGTTTCAACATTCTTCGGAAGCATCTAGGTTCTAATACTCTGGAGGAATCTAAAATTCGTAATTATAATAATTTATAAATTTGGAGACTTTGCGTTGTTGTACAGGCTAAAACGGGTTTCAAAACGGCGAAAATAGTTCAGGATTCGTAGATCGCTTGCTAGGTCTAATTTTAAAATTCTTCAAGGGCATTTAGTTGCTAACCCTCTAGAGGTATATATAGGTCGTAATTATAAGAACTACGACTAACTTCGTGCTTCAGAGAATTTACCAGAATACTAAAACATACTTCTGAAGGAATTTTGAGAACCTACGTTACTGTGAAAGCTAAAATGCATGGCCGAGAAAGCGAGGTTGGTCTGGGTTCCCCAGGTGGCTTACCAGGTCAAATATTTAAATTCTTCAAAGGGGTTTCGACATTTGGAGATATCTGAAAGTCGTAATTATCAGTATTACTACTATCTAGGCGCTGAAGATAATTCATCAGCTCATTGATACATATTCTTTGAGGAATTTTTTAGAAGGCATTTAGGTGTTAAGAATTCGAAAGTATCTAAAACTTATAATGATATGAAATATGACAATCTAGGTGTAACCGAGAATTTCCTATGAAATTTCGAGAATCTTCGGTCCTGCTAAGGCTAAAACAAGTTTCTGAAAAAGAGAGAATTGTCTGGGGTGTCCAGGTGGTTTGCCAGCTCAAGTTTTAGAATTAAACGGAGGCATTTAGACGTCAACCCTCTGGAGGTATCTAAAAATCATAATTTTGAGACATGCGACAACCCGGGTACTCCAGAGATTTCACCAGGCTACTCAAGCATATTCTTCGAGGAATTTATCGTCGGCAGGTATCTGAAATTACATTAATAACACTTTTGGAATCTAATTGGCTTAACCAAACCGTGACTGAACAAGGAAACAAAATGCTTAGAACTATGGTTTCCCACATTCTTTTGTTTCTTCTTTTCCTATTCACATAGCCTTTAAACAATTTTTTTTTCTTCAAAGAGTATGTTTGAATGACCTAGGGAATGCTCTGGAGTACTAGGGTTGCAGTGGTTCTCAAAGTTATGACCCTTAGATACCCCTGGATTGTTAATGTCGAAATGTCTCCGTAAAATTTTAAAATTTGACCTGGGAAATCCGGACTTTTCTCGCCTTTTCAGAAGCTGATTTTAGCATGCGCATAAACGCTGGGTTTAAAAACTGCTGGAAGAGTATGTTTAAGGGACCTGGTGAATGCTCTGGAGTACTAGGGTTGTTCTGGTTCCCATAATTATGACCTTTAGATAACTCCGAACGGTTAATCTCGAAATGTCTACGAAAAATGTTAAAATTCGACCTGGTAAATCACCTGGGAAACCCGGAATTTTCTCGTTCTTTCAGAAGCTCGTTTTAGCATCCGCATAATCGCTGGATTTCAAAACTCCTTGAAGAGTATGTTTGAGTGACCTTGTGAATGCTTTGGAGTACTAGGGTTGTCGTGGTTCTCATAATTATGACCACTAATGTTAATACAGTTGAACATGTGGTCATGAGATTCTTTACCAACTCTAAAACCCACATAATTGGCGCTTTTTACATTCCTTCTTGGTGCAATCGTTTATATTTCTGGTAATTTTAGCATGCCATATACAATGTGGAATTTAAGCTTCGAACAGGGTCCCAGCTGTATTCCGAAACCTGGGTCATCAAAGCTGTGTATTGACATCTCGTTTACTATATCCGATGTCCTTGATTATTTAAATATTTTGCAATTGAACAACAACTGCAATATGCTTGGGGTTTGTTTTAGACTTATTATTTACCAACAGTATTCTTGACACCTTACATGTAGCAGTTGATCCATTATTACCCATAGATAACTATCACTCTTCTGTGAATGAGTGTATAGACACTCTTTATACTTATATTTTTACTGCAATTAATTACTTCTTTCCCATAACATTTTTAAAATCCTCCTATCACTGTTGGTTTGATAGTAATTTAAAACATATTATAGTTGCTAAGAAAATTGCTCACACTAATTACCAACAATCTCGCAATCTGAATGATTACCAACAATTTTCAAATCTTCGAATGGAATTTAAGAAGCTTTCTCATATATGTTATAATTCCTTTCTTGCGAATTCCGAAAGTTCCATTATCTCTAATCCTAAATCTTTTTGGGATTACATACATGCTACCAGAAATGATAATAACTTGCCTAACGAAATGTTTCTTAACGGCGAACATGCGAACATTAGTGAGAATATGGCTGAACTTTTTTCTAAACATTCTAAGTCTGTTTATAAAGAACTGATTTCTTGCGATGTGCACTTTAAGCAAAAAGATGTTATAGTCCTCTTCAATTTAACCCCCTCTCTTCTGAAGTCGTGTCGCTCCGCGTTTATTACTCCACTACACCTAATTTCTAACTTGTCAGTTTCTAAGGGTTACTTTCGTCAGGAGTGGAAGAAGGGTATAGTTGTTCCCATCTTTAAATCAGGTATCCATAAGGATGTTAAAAACTACAGATCAATAAATATACTCAATTCCATGGTTAAAGTTTACAGACCAGTAACTATACTCGATTCCATGGTTAAAGTTTTTGAGATTACTTTTGACCATCTTTACCTTGCTTCTAGTGACACTATTATAAAGAAGCAGCACCGTTTCATAAGAAAGAAATCCACTGTAACTAATCTTTGTATTCACGCGCATTATTTGTCACAGAAGCTTGAATGGGGCTCTCAAATCGACGCAGTTGATACTGATTTTTCGAGAGCGTTTGATATAGTAGACCACGGCATTCTAGTGGCAAAGCTCAGAGCTGTTGGGATTACTTCCAACTTATTCTCATTGCTTTCTGGCTATTTGGATGGTAGATTCAAATCAATACATCTTAATGGGAGACTTTCTGAAGTAGGTGACGTTGCAGATTTTCTGCAACTCACAAATTCTATTTTGCATGAATTAAATCTTAATAAAAGCTTTCGTGTTCACACGAAGAGTAATAAAATTCGGCACTCTTCTGTCCTCTTTTATTTTTAGTTTATTATTGTTTTATTTCATATCTTATTCTATTGTTGCATTTTATATCTTATTTAATATCTTTAAATTCTACAAGAGGGAAGGTAATCTCGCCTATAAAAAAATTATCATCGTTAGAAATATCTTTGTTACGAACGTAGTTCGCGACCGTCGCGAACTACGGAAATCAAGTTGTGCGCACCAGTCTTTTCCTCCCAATTATGGGATTCCTCCCTTTTCTTATATACGCTGGTAAGCGCGAAAATCGGTTTATTTTACGTTTGTGCACTCTACGCGTGGACTCACGTTCCCGTCCTCGACTGATCAGATTATCTAAGGTAGGATCTATTTTCCGTTAATGGTTGAGCCAAGCGTCCTTTTTTTGATATCTTATTATCGCATTAATTTCCCGTTTGTTAACTGACTCCTTAGCTAAATCATCATGTAATTCTTGATGCGAATTCAAGATGGTCGAGAACTGATGCCCATTTTCAACGCTGACCTGATGAGGGTGATTCCATTTTTCTTACCAGGGATCGCTCTTTACTGGTTTAGGGGATCCTGAAGGCTATGGCGAACTTTTAATGAGTTCGCTAGGGCTTTCCGGATCAGGTTCGGAGATGCAGATTTTCAATTTTAATTGAGACAGGAGATCCACCAAAAAACTCAAGGTGAAAAAGAGTCCGTCTCAGATTATCTGAGTTGCACCCGGAGAATGTTTGGTAGGCTGATTCCGGAGATGTCGGAACCAGAGGAAATAAGTTACGCGCATAGGAACCTCCTCCGGAAACTACATTTAGCCCTACAGAGAAACAGAAAAGGGATTTCGCGCACCTAGAAGAGCTCGCTAGCACCGCCGAAAAAAGTTACCGCGTGGTTCGGAACTACACCGCCCCCCCCCCACACACACACCTTGAACGATCGCTATTACCCGAACTAGCTTACAGGGACCCTAAAGATAGGAATCCGGATACGCAAATAGACAGGCGGCCAGAGAGGGAGAGGTTTGAGAGGCGAAACGAAA
This sequence comes from Belonocnema kinseyi, assembly GCF_010883055.1. Classification (NCBI taxonomy): domain Eukaryota; kingdom Metazoa; phylum Arthropoda; class Insecta; order Hymenoptera; family Cynipidae; genus Belonocnema; species Belonocnema kinseyi. The sequence goes on from NC_046663.1 coordinate 136,772,440, forward strand.
GGATCGCATTCTTAGAAGAGGAACCCTGCGAAAGGTTTTTCCACGGCGAACTAGTGGATCTCGCATTACTATCATTAAAAAACCCACTAAGGGAGACCAACAAAAGTCCACCCCAACCCCCTAAAAATACCGCAAACCCATCAATTACCGATTCAAATGCTGCCCTCACGAGAACCAGTACACACCAACCTCCGAATACCCCTGCCGAAAGAAGCACCTTCCGATTTAAAACCGACATCGCCCCGGCGTGTTGGAATTGTGACGAAAGAGGCAAGAGATTTAGTGAATGCAAACAGCCTAGGAAAGTATTCTGTTTTGGCTGTGGTAGGAAAGAAACCTATAAATCTGAATGCCCTAGGTGTTCGGGAAATTGAAAACTGAGGTACGTCGTGGGGTGAACATACCTCTCGTAAATAAAAACAAAATCTTTTCAAAAATAGTAGCCCCAAAAATTAGAAGAAATAAATATAAAAAAATTTTAATTTAATTGAAATTGATTATTTAGATTTTGAAACTGACTTTTCAAATTTCATAGGAGATTATACTCTCAAAGATTATGATCTAAATCTGATTATTTTTGAAAATAGAATCTTTATGAAAGAGGCGGAAATAGAAATAGCTTCCAAAGTTCCATTAATTAAAATTAAAACTAAAAGTCCTCCGATGCCTTCTATCCGTCCGAACAACTCTTTCTTAAAATACCTGATAGTGGAGAAGCAAATCATTTCTGTTGCTATGAGTTTAAAAACTAGAGAATTAATACCTCAGGACAACTCTGACTTACCGATCCCTGTACAGATCACTAGTTCTTTAAATCCTCAACCTATCGTGTCCCCACCTAATGCGGACCCTTCAGCCCTTTGCGAACCCTTCATCCCTTTGCGAACCCTGTTGCTCCAACCTCCAGGAAATTAACCTTAACTTATACGTCCCCGAAAACCCCAAGCAAACCCTCTATAATGAATCATATTCTTCAACCCCTATCCTAGTATACAATCTTCCAGAACTGCCTGTTTAAACTTGGCCCCAGACCTTCAACCTCTAAATTAACTTAAAAACGATCAAATCACGAATCCCACATAGAAATCCGAACCCTGGAAAAATATAATGACAAAATTGCAATCTATGCGCGACTGCGTAATTAAAAACTAGGACCACGCGTTTGAAAAACAGTCTAAATATTAAAATCCAAGGCGCAGGCAAACAAGATGCTATAAGGGAGATCTAGTGCTATTCCGATCCCGAATCCTTTCCTCTAAAATCAAAAATATTTCCGCCAAACTAGTTCCCTGATGCATAGGCCCCTATAGAGTCTCGAAAGTGTTATCATCTATCGTCTATGAGCCTTAAGCCTCACTGACATGTTCGTGGGCAAATCACACATAGAAAACCTGAAACCATTCGTAACCACTCAATAATTCGGAAGCCTGTCCCTGGATCGCGATCTAATGGAAAAATCACAAGACATCCATCGATATCTCCAGGAATATGCCGACCTCGTCGCGCATACGAGGGTAGTTCAATAAGTCCTTAGAATGAAGTATAAAAACAATTTTTTTTGGGTAAATTTTTTTATTTTTCAACATAATCTCCTTGGAGCTCTATACGCTTGGTCAATCGCTTTTCAAGTTTTTTTAATCCTTCAGAAAAGTTCTTTTTCGGAAGTTCCTCAAAATAAGCACTTACAGAGGCAATGACGTCTTCGTTGTCTGGAAACTCTGTCCACCGAGCCATTTTTTCAAGTTTGGAAATAAGAAAAAGCCACTGGGGGCTAAATCTGGTGAATACGGTGGGTGTTCGACCAATTCGAATTTT
>NC_046663.1:136774354-136779905 GCF_010883055.1 Belonocnema kinseyi
TTTTCCATTTTTCTTAACGAACAATTTTTTTTTTCAATTGGTTATAAAAACACGTAAACTCAGAAGATGTGGACTGTGACTGCACCATATATCTAGTCGGGTCTGGTGCTGACTGAAAACAGATAATTTGGAGCGATTCGCGCGCCATATGTTGGTCATTCTAAGGACTTATTGAACTACCCTCGTATAAAAGATAAATGGCCCGGCTTGTTCTCCGCCCTTATGGAGACACAACGGGTAGCACGTGAGGCCTCTGTGGTTCCTTCGACTGTCGTAATCAAAGATTGGCCGACGGACGAAGAGCTCCTTCAGGAAACCATCGAAAAATTCGACCTCTTGCCCCGAAATCCCTCCGACCATAAGACTACCGGCACCCAGACATACTTTAAAGACCAAAAAGGAAAGACTACTGAAACCGACACACACCCCCGAAAGAAATTTAAAACTACAGCGACTCAGACTCTTTCCCCATACTCTCATTCCGTCTCGATCCAGACTCGTTCTCGACCTTCGAATTCCGATCCGATTCCACCGACTCCCTCCCCAAAACCTCTGATCTCAAAACCCCGCCCGCTCCCTCCTATCCCTAAACTTCCCACCTCCCTAAGACATTAACCGCTTTAGCAGCCTCTTTAATTTTCCTTTCTTCGTGACACAAATTTTTCTACTTCATCTTCTTTTCCTTCATTTCCCTGCTTACTTTCTGACCTAGCGTTTCTCTCACTATGCGACATCCTCGTCTCATTGGTTAGCTCCTCATTATTTACAATCCAAGCCAGGTTTTTTTCCTTTTAAAAACAAATAGATTTTTTTTGTAGTCGCACATTCCGGTTTCCTACGACACTGACGTCAAATTTTATTTCCTTTCTCTTTAATTCAACTTATACGCATAATTGCTAGGTCAAATATCGTTATTAAATATGAATTGCTTTTCTTTCTTGCTTTTATCATTGGTAACTTTTTGTAATTTAGACGAAATGAACATTAAAATATTAATTTTAGCAACTAGGAATTTTCTTTCCCCCTTATCTCATCTTACGACAATTTCTTTTGCCTTCGTAATTTTTCTTGCGCTTGCTACCTTCTGTCCCTGTTCCATCATTATCTTTTTTCTCTTTATTTTCTCACTCTTTATTTTCTCAGTTTTTATTTCGTTATGATTTAATGATTTTTTTTTATTTTATGATTGGCAACCTTCTTTTATTTTTTTATTGGATTTTGGTTCTTTTATTCTTATGTAGTCAAGGAGTTTCGCATTTTGAGTATCGAGTCTTTGAAGTTTGATCTTGGATGGTCATTTCGGATTTTGGGTCCTGCTCTGGTTGTTCATTCTGAAGATTAAAATTTTTTCCTCTCTTTTAGTTTGAGACCTTGTCGGCCCTCTCCAAAGAGAGGGGAGTTTTAACGTTGCAGATTTTCTGCAACTCACAAATTCTAGTTTGCATAAATTAACTTTTAATAAAAGCTCTCGTGTTCACACGAAGAGTAATAAAATTCGGCTCTCTGTTTCCTTTTATTTTTAAGTCATTATTGTTTTATTTCATATTTTATTCTATTGTTGCATTTTATATCTTATTTTTATTGTTTTATTTTATATCTTAATTTTATTGTTTTTCTAGTCTATTGTATATGTTTGTAGCGCTGAATTTAAGAATATAGATATATCTTAATTTTGTTGTTGTTTTTTTGTTAAATTTTCCAATTCCGCGGTCTCGAGTGAGAGCCACGCAGAGTTGCACCATCGACGCAAATTATCGATTGGATTCACCCCCACCTTCAGTAGATCTTCATGTCTCAAGTCCCCACACAAACTTCCGGATATCTTTTATCGCTAATCCTTCTGAAATCCGGAGTAGAATGGCTGAGGCTACTCATAAGGGATAGAATGGTTTATTTCTTCGTTAGAAATATATCTGTTGTGAACAGATGTTTCTTGGCTTTAATACCGTTTTTGTTTTATCTTTATCGGGAGCTTCCGGAAGCCTACTCTCTCTTTCGTAACAAGGATAAGGGGCTCCTGTCTCTCCAAAGTCCCACATTGGCATCGAGGGAACGGCTCTGGCCTCTCGCTCCCTCTCAAAGGAAGCAGTTCGGAATTTCTCTCTCCCTCAACAGCGGCTAATAAAGAACTAACGAAGGAAGGGCCGGACGATAGGATGGACAAATAGGAAGCAGATCTCGTCAGCTATCTTTCTCTTAACCGTCGCGAATTACGGAAATCAAGTTGCATCCTTTTTTTATATCTTATTATCGCAATAATTTCCTTTTATTATCTGACTCCTTGGCTAAATCATCATGCTATTAATTTTGGTGGTTTAATATAATTTTGACTTTTTACTTTTACCATTGCCATTATTCTTTGCTTTGCTGTGTAATCTAATCATGTTTTCGTGATTAACTATTAATTAATCTGGAGTGCCGAATCGTCGAAAATAAAGTACTGTGTTAAAATGGTATCGAGCCCCATAATTTTTCTCACCCAGTTATATTTTACGTAATATTTTCTCGATCTCCCTCATTTTTCTTATCTTTTTATATTTTGTGTTCTCGACCCCTCCATATTTCCAATAGCCCATTTTTGTGTAAAGTGTCGAATTCTCTGAAAAGTGTTTTAAAGTGTTCCCGATCCCTCCCTAATTTTGATAGCACTTTGAAATGCCGAAATTGCCCAAAAAGTGTTATACAGTGTTTTCGATCCATGCCTATTTTTTATTCTCTTTTAATCTGCCAAAATACCTTGCAAATTGTCATAAAGTCTTACTGATCCTTCTTTATTTTTCGCTGTAGGTTGAAAATTTGATTGAAATGTAGGTTGAAAATTTGATTGGAAGCCAGGTGGCAATATAGGTCTGAAATTAGGTCTATAATTTTGTTGGTATTGATTTGGGAAAAGGAGAAATAGAAATGCGAATTGTGAAAATGGAAATAGATTTCTATATGGTTTTTTACTCTGATTATTTTGGTTTCCGTTTTGGTTTTACTTTTCACTATTTTTATTTTCTCTTGAATTATTTTCCAAATTATTTTTATCCCGTTACTATTTTTATGCTTTTGTGCGTTTTTATCCTCGATTTTTGGTTCTGTTATTTGTAAAACTTGCCCTCGAACATTCGACTTGGCTAGCTCAGTTTCCCATTCTTTGCCTAAATCTTCTAATTGTTCGAAAGTATCAAAATCGTTCCTTTTTATGTTTATTTTACATTCTATTCTTAGGTTTTCGTAAGCTCTGCGCAATTCCCATTTGCGGCTTTTTCTAGGGTATAATTTTGTAAATAGTTTTCTAATTTTCATAAGATAAGAGTGAATATCCAGACTCCTTTTTTGGTTGCAGAATTTTATCTTTTGCCTATTTTCCTCGGAAAATCTTTCATCGATATAGGCATTTTTAAAATCTTCGAAAAAATCTGACAGTGTTCTCCAAGAGTTTTTGTTTATTGAACACCAATCTTTAGCATCATCGATTAACAATGCGTCTAAGTTCTCTAAAATATCGGGGTCATTTATTTTGTATCCCCTTTTAAATTTTTTAATTCCTCTAAGAAATGCGCGGGACTATCGTCTTTATTATTGCGAAATTTAATTGGCCAATTGCTCATCATTTGACACGGCGTTTGTATCATGCCGAAAGGAAAATAGGCAGCTGGAATTGTTTGGTTATTTTGATGATTATCGTATTCATAATCTGAGTCTGAATTGTTAGTGTGTATTCGCGAACGTCTGTTTGACCTGTCGTTTCTTGTCATGATTCTGCCTGTTCTGTTTTGTTTTGAGTAGATTCTATCCTCTGTAGATTCGCTATCATCCGTGTTTTGTAATTTTAAATTATTATTCCTTGTTCTGCTACGGTTTTCAATATTATCGTAGGATAGTTGACGACGTTGTTTTGAATTTCCTCGTAAATCGAATTGGAAGGATTGCCTGGTACGAGATTGTTTGGTTTTATTATTTCTAATATTTATTTCTATTATTTTCTCTTTAAGTTCAAAAGAGCTATTTGCTGGAGGGTCCAGTCTAATCCCTAAATTGTTTGCCCTTTTTCCCCTTTCTTTAAAAAATCTTTCTTTTTGACTGTTCATGAATTCTTTAAATTCTACGATTTCTAAGAGTTTATCAGTTTCTGAAATAAGCCGTGTGTTATTTTCAAGGAATGAATCACATTGCAATATTTCGTTTTTTATTTCTGGTTCTATTTTTTTTCTAGGGTATGGTCCGTTTAGGTTTGGTAGATCTTCTTCATCCCAAAAGATTGTATCGTCGGCGGGGTCAAAGGTTCTGTCTCGATTTTGTGTTAGGTCTGTAGGTGTTGGTGGAGTTATTCTGTCCTTGTCTAGTATGCCTTTCATTGGGGTTTCTATATTTTTTCTGGCGAGACCGCTACCGCGAACTATCGATCTATTGATTGTTCCCAATTTTCGGGGTGTAATCGAAACCATGTTTCTAATCGTTGGTTTCGTCGCGACTTTATTTAAACCCTCGTTTTAGATCCGAAGTGCAGCGGCACCTTCTAAATCTAAGCTGTCGTGATCGCTTTGTGTCCTGGTTGGGTTAGTCATTTTATTTTAGACTGTACCCGACCTGAGTTTCACATAGTTTTAATTTCTAATGATAAGATACTCTGTACAAAATTCTGATTTGGATTATTAATTAAAAATTCCAATTTATCTCGGAAAATATCAATTAAGATTTCAATTTTGTTTATACAACGGTTCGAGAATTCGAAAATATTTTTACATTTGCTCGCCGACCCTTTGTTTTCAAGATACGTCGAGTAACCCTGCCGTGAGTAGCAGGGATACGGGTTGCGCGTATTTACTTGATAGCGCGCTTGGTTCTTTAGCCGAGTCGGGCAAATCGAATAAATAGTCGGAAGAAACGAAATACATGTTAGCCTTCCTTTTAGGTTGAATTTGCTTTGCTTATTTGTAATTCCAACAATATGTTTTAAAAGGGGCGGATTTGAGTTTCCCGATAATATTATGATTATTCCAAATTTTATATTGCAACTTCAACCCTATCCCATTATAAGCCCTTTAAGCTCTGGATCAAGCTCAGCAATTCGAAGGCGACATTCTCTCTTATCTATTTCCGTTTTAGGTTCAATTTGAAAAAGAAAGAAATACGTAGCATAATGTCAACTAAGTAAGGGGCACAAAATTGTTATAGTATGAAACACATGTCGGTATATGGTACGTGTAAATCAATTCATAACAATATCACAAGGTGTGTAAATCGTTATAAATCAATGGTCCCTTCATGAATAAATCATCAACATTTTCACATAAAAATCATGAACATCAACGGCAAGTAAAAACTTGCACATAAATAATTGCACAAAGAATATATAAATTATAAGCACCTATAAATCCTGAAAGTCATAAAATGCAAACCTATTTCAAAATGTCAAGGAACGAGAATTCTACAGCATGTAGAATTCATCATGAGTTACATTTGGAGAGTAAATTTTCTAATTTTCATTTGTTTCTTTTTTCTCGGTTGGCTTAGGACTTGAAAGGGAAACGTGTGGGATATTTTGTTGGGAGCCAGGTATTAC
>NC_046663.1:136779950-136809561 GCF_010883055.1 Belonocnema kinseyi
GATAGGAGGTGAAAACGCCGAGAAAGGTGAGAACACAATAAAGGAAAGCTTGAAATTTAAAAAAGAGAGAAAGCAACATTTATTGCCACTTACAGCTTCGGCGGCAAACGGTGGCTCGTGAGTGACTACCGCCAGAACCCGTTGTGGGAAAGGGTTTCCTGCCTTCCAGCGTAGTTCCTTCAGCCAGTGAGAGAGCCATCCTCGAGGAGGTCCTCCAGTGGCCTACGGACGTCGTCTTACCTACCCGCACGCTTTCAAGAGTCGTCCGCCACCCTTGGAATCGTTTGGGTCCAATGTGTTCATTATTTAATTTATTAATTGTTTATGACAATTACTCTTATCTTAAATTGTACGCCATAATACAAAACTGCATGTAAATGAGAAGTTAATTAAGCTTAATGGCATACACTAGTTAATTGCTCTACAATGTTCTATCTATTTTCTTCATTGATTTTTCATAACAATTACTTTTGCCTTCAATTGTATGCCATAATGAAAATATGCACGTTTACGATAAGTTACTGAATTATACTTAATGGCATACATTAGTTAATAGTATTTTTCCTATTATTTATTGCTATTTCATTAATTGATTATTCATCCTAATACGCGTCTAAAATGTTTGTTACTGGTTCCTTAGCTATTTTTGTATTATAAAATTATCAAAAAACGTGAGTAATGGTTCTAAAATACTCCAAATTTTTAATCTGCAGCCGTGGCAGCCACTAATTTAAAACCGAACAAAATATCTGCTGTTAAGTATTTCAATAGTATTCAATAATTTTTACTCCTATTGTTCTAAATTATAACTTTTCGATCATATTTGAAAAATTATTAACAAATAGTAGGTTGTTGCAAAGTGTACGCCACTAATTTTTGTAACATTTACTGCGTCTAGAAAATGTAAACTATCTTCGGCATACATTAGTTAATTGTTTTTTTACATGTTTATTTACTTTTAACCCTGTATATTAACCCTTACTACAGCTTGGATTGGGATGCCATATTATTTTCGACAGAAAAGTAGTACACAAAGAATTCTTGAAGTACAAGGCATACATTCGTTAAGTGTTGTGATTTCGCGAAAATGTGAACCTCTTCAATTTTGAAAATAGCAAGTAGTATCACGCATAATCCTTGGAAAATAAGCTTATTGTACTTGTATGTATATAGAAAACGATGGTCTATCACAGTCTATCACATGTAGAAATAAATTTAATACTGTATCAATTAAGAACACGATTTAGTTGAAGCTACGTTCAGATCCTTTAATATTTTAACTACAAAAAGCTGAAGATTATTTTCTAATGTTAAAGATTTTATTGTCTTAATAAAGCAGCAGATTATAATGAGTCTTACAATAACATTAAAAACAGAACTCTTACTTTAGAAAGTTTATAAAGAACCATAGAAACATATCTACTCCATTACTAGAAACTTGATGCATTCTCTGGTAAAATTTTCCAATTGTCCCGGGTTAAAAATTTGTTATCGCTTATCTTATTCTAACTCCTCCAGAATATAGGGCTAGTGGACCTCTTCGACTTCTGTAAAAAGTACGCACCTAATCTTGGCGTCAAAAATACGCGAGCCTCACTTTGATCGCTCGCAACTTGTTGAAAAAAATTTGCAGAAAATCGTAGTCAGGTCCACGTAAAAATTTAAAGTTTCCAAAATTAAACGATATGTATATTTTTGTTTCAAGAAATTTTTGATTGGCATTAGGGTCTTATGAAAATACTTAATTATAAATTATGCATTTCTTAATTTATTAGATTGGGAAACGTTTCGATCACGGATAGGGGTCCTCCTCAGTGCCAGATATAAGATTTAAACATATAAGATTTAAATAAAATTAAAATTAAAAGTTTGGCATTTAGTATTTGGTAAAAAAAATGTGTTTTCATGCATAAACTTAGTATTTATATGTCGTGCAGTTCCTCTCTCTCACTCTGTCTCGTTCTGTCCTTCTCTCTCTCTCTCTCTCTTTCACCGCCAAGTTCCTCTCTGTGTGGTCGTCCCGTTCCGTCGCAGAAGGATGAGGTGATCGCGGGCAAGTAAATCACTTCATAATTCCACAAACACGAAAATCTCAAAAACGTCGCACAGACACACACTTGAAGTTTGAGATTAAGTTAATGGATAGAAACACAAAATTAACGATTGAGAATTTTTATAAAACAGAATTTCTGTAAATATAAAAAGGATAGTTTTCGACATAAAGAAAATTAGAGACATCCGCTCCGCTTCAAATCACGAAGAAAACTGAAACAGTATTCTCAGAGGTCCTCCAATTTTACAATTTACGGTGTTTAAAGGAACGGTGCTTTAATTATTAAAAGGGCTGTGGCCGTAATTCTACCTGAAAATTGAGATGACCGATTGCCGGTTCTCTTTAGGAGGCAACAACCGTAGTGACCACGTGTTCTCAATTTTTTTTCGCTTTACAACAGGATAGTATATTTTTGAAAGTTTTTCCACGTCGGTTCTTAAATTGTCAGCATTCTCATTACCAGAAATATGACACATTTCGAACATCAGACGTTTGCGATAGTGACATTCATTCGCAAGAATTTTCGCGTTATCAAAATCGAAAAAATGATCTTTCTCAATACTATGCTTAGTGAGTATTGTCTGCACCAATTGTCATACACAATATCGCTATTTTGCAAATTATTTCATTTATCTTTAGTGGGCCTCAGGACCGACGTAAGGTCTCTTTTGTTTCTAAACGCCGTAGTTATGTCATAATGCCCAAGAACTCTCGCAATTCGCTCAGATAGACCTTCAACATATGGAATGCTAATAAAAAGACCTAATTTCCGCGTTTTGAACTATTTCGTCAACTCTACGTTGTTCATTTAGGGCTAAAATATATAATCTGAAACTTATATTATGTCTAACAAATTTTTCCGAGTAAAAGTTGTCGCGAAGTTTGTCTTCCACTAATCGCAAATTTTCTTGATGATATGATTTATCTAAAAGAAGAATGACTCTGTCAACCTTCTCTAGCGTGAATTTAATCACAGAATGATTTAAATTAAAAACTTTTATAACCTTTTCCACTTCTTTTTCCGGAAGAGCTACTAATATGTCGTCAACATAACGGACATACAACGGTACTTAAAAATCTGTTTTCGTTAAAATACCTGTTTCCAGGTCGTCCATAACTAAATCCGCTAAAATCGGCGAAAGGGGAGAGCCCATTGGTAGTCCTCTTGTTTGAAAATAAGTTTGGTTTTTGAAATTAAAATTTGTACTATTTAGAAATAATCGAAGTCCTTCCTCAAAATCTGTCCATGGAATTTTTGTTTTTCCGGTAATATGATTTCACCTACTACGAACCGCCTCGACTGCCTTTTCTTTCGGCATATTTGTAAAGAGGGAAACCACGTCTAATGACGCGAAGACATGATTTGCTGGGATCCTGAAATTCCTCATTTTCTTCACTAAATCGAAGCTGTTAAGCACTCACGATTTAGGAGCTTCAATATTATTTGCAATGATATTTTTGACGAATGTTGCTAATTGGTAAGTAGCACTACCTACGTAAGAAACGATCGGCCTAAGTGGGGCACCTGGCTTGTGAATTTTTGGAAGGACATATAATCTCGAAGGGTTACCGTGATAAACTTTTAACTGTTTTGCAGTGAGTTCATTAATAAATTTTTTCGATTTCCATTTTTTAATTAGCTTTGTGACTTCCCTTGCAATTTTTTTGGTTGTATCCTTACTTCTTTTAACGTAAGTGTCTCGATCTGTCTGATTTTTTTCAAGGGTTGTATGATTTTTGACTTTACGGCGTAGCCCGAATTCATAACCCCACATTTATTACTCGCCAGATTAAGTCTAACGCGATCCTGATCTACCTCTGGAATTGTGTGGATATTAGACTCAACACTGGCTATTAGATCGTACACCGGTGTTTGATCTTTTTCTATTTTCACTCCATAATTTTTCCCTAGACTAGCGACTTTAGCAACATTTTCTGGTTTATCAGGATCCGATAGATTTTTGAACCTCTTATCGTTCAGTCTAGTGTTGTGAAATGTATTCCTATCAGGTTTAGCACCATTCATCAAATTATCAAATTTTTTTGGCACTCAAATTTCTGTTCTTCAAATAACCTTGAAATTTTTAAATTCTGAGAGTTGTAAAAATGGTTAATTGCATCAATCGGTAGTATCGGAGCTATTTTGATTTGCAAGAACTGAATGTACCTATTTAATTGTCGCGTTCATTTTCACAGATCATTAATCATTACGTTCATGGTGGACCTCTAGAATCTGTCAGTTAAACGTAAAAATTGTTCCGTACAACTACTGCTTTCAAAATTTAACGAATTCAAGATCAAAATTTGTGACCCTCGGTGATAAGTGCCTTTTTTAAAGTTGTTCAGTGACATCTGTACTGGTTTTTGAAAGATGTCGGATTTACTTGACCCAGTTATTAAATTTGTTTGAAGAAATTTTTCATTATAATTAAGTATTTTCATAAGACCCTAATGCCAATGAAAAATTTCTTTAAACAAATTTAATAATTGGGTCGATTAAATCCGACATCTTTCAAAAAACCAGTAAAGATGTCACTGAACAATATGTATATTGTTGTTTAAAAGAATTTTTTAAGACATCACTGATGTCGCGTACTTCTGACGGCGACTTTAGTATAGCGGGTTGTTAAGGTAAGAGGGCCCGAATTTGTTATGGCTTATCCAGACCGCTAACTTTCAATTGTACATAACTCCCGATACAGTTATCCAATTTCAACTTTTTACTAGGGTTTTGGAAAGATCTTTTAACCAGGTTTACGATAAAAAGAATCATTATACAATTAAAAAATGGTTTCACCTTGATTTATTATTTTAAAGAACATTTGGAGTTCTACTCCACACGCGGCATTTTTGATCTTTTCTTAAGTAAGCTAGAAGAAAGCTGGATCTTTTCTCTTGCAAAACATCCCAAAACGAAAAAGAGATGGAATGTATTGGTTCAGTTGTAGAACGTCCTAAGAGTACGGGTGCCTCGCGCCAACTAGTCGCAGAGCTAATCTGCGTGCTGTAGTATCTCAGTGATTCTAATAGTTGATAAAAATTATTTTTCTGTCGTGTTTTTTATTCCTAAAGATAATCATACCGCACCTGGTGAAACCCTTTTCGATTCTGTAAATACCACCGGAAAATTTCAACAGAAATAAATGTTCCAATGCAGCAAATTTTGCTGGTGATGAATTTTCGAATCCGGCTACTTTAATTGTCAACAAACTTTCTTTGTCAGAATACATTACTTTGTTCCTTATATAAATAATATGATATTTTCATATTTTTAAATCATCAGGGTTGTTCACGAATGTGTTCCTCACACACTTCACTTATACATTTCCGAGCGCTTCTCCTCTCACGCTCGTTGATTTGAAAATTCACTTGAACTGTGATAATAAAGAATTATGGAGAGTAGATGGTTTTCAAGTTAGCTCAACAATCATAAAATATACAACTATTTTTAATGGAAGCATTTGGTCAATTATGGAAACCAGCGCAGGCTTTCAGTCCTATTCCTCATTTTCCAATTTTCCATTGGTTTATAGCCAAATTCACTATAGTATTTAAAACAAATATTTATTTTAACATATCTTTCTCATCGAGTCATAAACTATATACAATAAGTATTACATCATCTGAGAATAAAGCTAAGATATATTGTGGCTTATGACCTTCTGGAACTGGACGATATACATGTATTTGAATCAATAAGTCTTCAAAGGTATAAGGATTTTTATGTGTAGAGCTTACGGCGAATCTGCGGCTGTTTTATATTACAACAATATGGCATCTATACATCAGGCGTTAGGTAAACCGAACTTAGCTTGCTTTTATTTGCAAAAAGCTTTGGAGCAGAATAAGAAGGCTACGGAAAACTTACAGATAGACGAAAAAGGTACTGTTTATACAAATTCTTTCTTATAATTTACAAATTCTAATAGAATGCTTTTCGAAATTTTTTGGTTTAGGACGACATGGACAACGTGCGTTCAGGGCTTTTCTAATCTTGTTAATCTTAGGTTATTTTTTTTTTTTTTGAAAAATTATAACAGTGTGACATCTATTTATTCATTTTACATTATATATTTTTTAAATATAAAAAAAGAACACAGCTTATACTCTCTTAAACTGAACCAGTGAAATTGTCACTGTTTAAATCAGTATTTTGCATTGTCACTGGTGAATTAGTGATTTTTCAACTTTGACTGGGTGCACACGTAATTGACTTAATTAAAACAGCGTTACTGAAGATATCAGTCACGCCAAGTAATAGATTTAATCAGTGATATAGCGTTCCACGCGGGCGAGCAATGAACTTCCAGTCTTCTTTGCATTTCTCGAGTGAAAACGAACCTTGTTGTGTACTTGTGTTTGTGTTATAAATATTTGGCGCCTGGCTGCAATAAGCAGGGGATATAATATCGCAACAAATTATATCCCATTATATTGCAGCCCGGCCTACAGTTATTATTGTAGGTGCAAATTGTGGTTTTTAAAATATAATCGGGATAAAAGGAAACAAGAATATCAAGAAATTTGAAATCCTACTACAGGGCTCACGTCCCTGATGCTTTGAATTTCGCTCTTTTTCAAGTCAGAATAGAAAAAGGGAATTGAGAAATCAAGGTTTCAAAATAACCTAACTTGCTGTGAAGTTAATCTGACTCCCGCATGTCTATTGTCTGCCAATACCGGAATATGGTTTTCGATTTTATTATTTATTTAAACTCGGACTGCGACGAAGTAATGGAAAGAGTAGGTAGGATCAGTAGGAGAACGATCAGCAGGAGAAGGCACTGCTTTTGGCCGCAGAACACCTGTGGGCAAGCACTTGATCGTATTTTGCAAAATTGCACTTCTCACGCCCGATAGATGTTCTTCAGCGGCACTAGTTCCAATAATTTGCTGATGCGGCATTTCGAATCCACTCATTTACAAAATTTAATGAACTTACATTTTTCGCAACCACTGATATTTTTTATTTAAAGACGCTGGTTTTTTCTTTCTTCGTCCTTTGTTTCAAATTCCTCATTTTTGCGTCTTTAATCTTTTATTCTTATTTGTAAAAGTTCTTTCATTATTTCTAATTACCCTTTTTTCTTTTTGGTTGTCGTTATGTTGTTGCATAAATATGATGTAGGAAGTGTCAGTCTGTGAGCGTGTGTGTAAACACTAGCGTATAAACAGCTTAGCGCCTAGAGAGTGTGTGTATGCGTGTGTCGATCCCGTGTGCCTCACACATGATAGCGTCACATCATGTTGTCCATAATTGTTTTTATGGTTTCTTATGTCTAGCTTAATTATAAATTTTTATTGTGTAGATAAACCAATGCATAGAACTACTGTAAGGATGAGCGGTTGGCTTGCTTTGACTTTTTGTTTTGACAGTTAGTACCAGGTAAATAAAAACAGTATACGAGTAATGCTGAACGGCATATTCACGTAATTTTACAAAAGAATCTCAAATTAAAAGCTTTATCTTATATAGAATTATTCATTTTCAAACGCTAAACAAAAACCGATGGCAGTAGTTGGGTGATTGTCTGGACTAGTCGAGATCTCGATCGTTACTCATGAACAGGCGCGATTAGCAGTCGGTTTGTTATCTGTTCGGGATTCACGCTTAGTTGTGTGTTCAATGCGTTCAACTGCTGCCAAATGAGAGGTTTGATGTCGATGCTGGATACGGGTACTCCATGCTATTGAATGTCAATATCCAAACTAGTTTGTCGGTAACCGGCTTGTGTTCAGTACTTTTGGTTCTCTACAGTTTCATACCTCCCTAACCAAACTTCCAGGCGAATGTGAGCGGTTCTAATAAAAAATCAGACTGTAGACAGTAGAAGATGTAGGCACACCACAGGGTTGAGTCCGTCAGACGTATTAGAACTGGAGTAATTAGGAGTTTATGTTGGGACGTAAGCTGAATGGTTTAATGTTAGGCAATCTTCTGTGTAAAGGTCAATTCCTATATGTAAAACCCCAATAAAGGTATACTTAGAGTAAAAATTGCATATAATCTAATATTAGAGGTAACAATTTTTGTTTACCCATTTGTCATTTTAACTTAAATTAAATCGAGTAAAATTTTCTACTCTATATATTTTAATAATAATTGACGTAGACTAATTAATATAAAATACTAGATTAAGGTACATTCCGAAATCGTTGCGACATTAGAACACATTCATAAGATCAAAATTGTTCCTGCGTAAGAATTCACTACAAACTGAAGGTCGAGTGACTAACTGCGTATAACAAGCTCATTTTTTTTTTTAGCTAAAGCAGGTATCAAACCGAAAAATTAAACCAAAGTGGGTATTAATCAATGAAAGCTACCTATTTTGATTGATCTCAGGCGCTGGCTTTTTATTTTGGTGGACGAGAGCCAAACTATGGTATTTCTGATCAAATTTAAATTTTATGAGAAAAATGAGTTTTTAGCACACGCCTTGAGAAATTATGAAGATTTTATACATGAAGGGTTGACAATATCTTTTGGAAATGTTATAGATCCCATTAAGTGCAATAGGTATCCAACTTTCAATGATCGTAACTGTAAAAATATTCAGTCCTTAGTGAAAGCTCAAGCAGTTACACTAAAAAATGCATATCAGCAGCAAGAGGGAAATCTTGATGTGTTTTTGAAAAATCGAAAATCAAGCGTGCCTTCCTACTTCCTGTGTTTACTACCTGCCTAAAACATGCAACAAAGATGATCTTCTAAAGTGCTACCTTCAAATAATTGTATCTGCGTTACTTTAACCGCATGTGATCAGTATGTTCCTTGATGGATCAATGTTGATACATCTGCTACACAAAAGAAACTTAAAAAAATGTAAAGAGTAAATAAACACTGTATTCATACTGAGAACATGAAAGATTTCCAAAGAGAGATTCTTGGTTCGTTTAAATAAAAACATTCCTGATACCTGAGCTTGCATGGAAAGGCTTCTCGTAATTTTATGTTACAGAACGAGTCAAATAATAAATGTAGGCGAAGCATGGAAGGTATTGTTTATTAACAAGAAAAAAGCAATGTAGACGACGCCACCCACCTTTGATTATTTTATTCCGCATATGAAGAGAACCGTCTACCAAGGAATAATTGTTTGGGAACAAGCTTTAAAGCAGCACATGGATCTCCTAAATCAAGAAAATTGGGGTTGGAAGCTTTTATAGTTTCTATTGAAACCCAAATGGACGACATTGCACCTGATTTCAGAATCCGAAAATTTAAACAGCTGCAGTTGCAAAATGGGATGTTCAAGAAGGTTTTATTGTTTAAAGGTTGAATTAAGGTGTACAGCTCTTTGTGCTTTGGATATTGATGCCCAAGGTCAGTAGAATTGTGTATGCATAGTGGCTTATATTGTATAAAAGAATTGTGTACTTTATAGTTTCGAATTTTTCGAATTTTTTTGATCTAAATTAAATGAAAATTAATCGATTTGAGCTGCACAAAATAGTTTATGTTTAAGAAAAATGAAAACCGAAAATGCGACGATTAGTTATCAACTAAAAATTTATTTTTCTTAAAAACTATTAATTTTACAGAAATATGTATTCTATATAAAGTATGTGTTTTTCGCTCCCTGCAAGTGATAATTGATTGGCTTCAATACTTAAATGATGAATCAAGGTATCCTGAACATGTCTACAAAAGCTTATTTTTTATTCATAAAATGCAAAGTTAAAACACTTGTAACTTGATTGACTTTCTGATTCTTTAGTCAAGCTAATCTCATGCATAGAAGTGTGGGAGAGGCTGTATTTTAAGGTTGAAAGGGTTATGAAAAAGTAGGAATTGCTAATTTGAAGGTTAGTTGCCGAACACTGGAAAAGTGAGAGTCTGGCAGAGGGCAGCAGGTAGACAACAGCATCGGTTCTGAGGGTCTCGTAGCAGCTAGCGAAACAAGGAGGGGTAAGGGTTATGATGGAGCTAGTACCGAAGATTGTCAGGTTCAGTTGGCTGCGACAGGGATGCTGAGCATCAGATGGATGAAGGGATGAAGAGGGGAATAAGCAGGGAGATAAAAAGTTGCGGAAAAAGTTTTTAAACCAATTTTCCACTAGAGAGAAATCAGGCAAAAGGGAAAGTTGATCTAGAGAACCTGGAGAGTCTTATTAAAGGGTTTAGACAGAAAAACGAACGCAAAGGCGAGGGGAGGCGGGAGAACATAAGGAAAACTAAAGAGAAGTGGGAAGAATCGGGCCTGGTGTGGCGGCAAGAAAAATGTAAGGTTTGGAAACAGTTGGAGGATATCGAGAAAAAGGAAATGATTAGTGAGAAAGATAAAATCCGATATGGAAAACTTGGAAGATAGGAAGCATGGATTGTGAAAGACAGAATGTGGGTAAATGGGAATGTGTGAATATGGGATGAGCAGAAAGAAAATTTGAGGGAAGTCATTCGAGAAGACAGGGGAAGAAGCGGATAATATTAATAGAAGAGAGGAGGTAATGGAAACAGTGTAGAGAGGAGAGAAAGAAGGAGGAGCAAAGTGTTTCCACAAAAGTAGGAGGGATGCGCAAATATGAAAGAAGGAATAAAGAAAAGTAGTGAAAGTAGCGTTTTGCAACGTGTCAAGGCTAATGAATAAAGATTAGGGGTTCTGGGAAGAGGTGAGAAATGGGATGTAGTGATGTTGAGTGAAATTTGGATAGAGGAGAATGATTGTTTGCGAGTCAAGAGAAAGTTACCTAATGGGGATATGTGGCAGATGCAAGAGGCAAAGAAAGAGAAAGTAAGTGAAGAAAGAGAGAGGGCATGGTGTCAGGACTGAGGAATGAATTGGTAGGAAAAGAGAGAACAGAAATGGAATTTGAGAAAACGGATGGATTAGTGACGAGAATGGTGAAGATAGGAAGAATAAAGGTTTAAGATAGTTTGCGTTTGAAGGAGAAGGGAAAAAGAAGAAGTTTGGAACATGATTTCGAAATGAGTAACAAAAAGGGATGACGAATTGGTGTTGATAGGAGGTGATCTGAATGCTTGGACGGGGGAACAGGGGAGAGCACTATGGGATGAAGAGAATGACACCTTTAGGAGAAAATAGAAACACAAACAGGTGGACCAGGAGGGTAGGACTCTGTTGGAATTTAGTATGTTCAGTATGTTCAGAACGCTGATAGGGATGAAGAAGTTCAGATTACGTTTGCAGGAAAAAGAAAAATTTGCAGAAAAATGTGATGATTGAAGATGTGGGAGGCGTGAATGAGATGTTTTTTAAGATACGGGGACGCGTAGAGAAGGTAGTTGAAAAAATACGGCCACGTGAGGAAGACGGAAGGGGGAAAAGAGGATGGCGGGATGTAGA
Source organism: Belonocnema kinseyi (assembly GCF_010883055.1). Lineage (NCBI taxonomy): Eukaryota > Metazoa > Arthropoda > Insecta > Hymenoptera > Cynipidae > Belonocnema > Belonocnema kinseyi. The sequence continues at coordinate 136,791,312 of NC_046663.1, forward strand.
ATGTGTAGATAATAAAGAGCGTATGAAGTTATCGTTAAAGAATTGAAAAAAACAGATATAGAAAGGAGTATATTAAAAGCAAAAGCAAATACGAAAAATTTCTTGATGTAAAAAGACTGGAGGAGAAGGCCAGGTACATGGATGAGGATGTAATGGATGGAAAGGAATCAATGAAGAGAGAAGTATGGATGGGTGGACGGTATATTTCATGAAACTGTTAGGAGGAGCGGATAGCGAACTAAAGGTAGAAGGTAGTGAGATAAAAGAGAGACGTGGAAGGTGTTAATGTGGTGACTGGAGAGCAGGCGAATCAAGCTCAAGAGAGAAAGTAGTCCACATAATTAAACAGGGTTTAGGAAGGGGGTGGGGACAGTGGATAATATTTTTGTTTTGTATTATCTATTTAATAGGAACCCGGGACAGAAAAAATGAAAGCTAGTCGTTTTTTAATAGATTTTAAGGCAGCTTTTGACTCGAAGACAAGGGTGAGGATCGGGGAACAGAAAGGAGAGGACTTCTGGAAATAAGCGAATATACTCGTTAGCGTACTCGAACGATGTGGTGCTTTTGACAGAGAATGAAAGTGGAATGAACTTGCTAATGAAAGGATTCGAAGACTATGTGAGAGAGAAAGTCCTGACCGTGAATTTAATGAAAACAAAGATCGTTTGTTTCATAAAGAGAAAGAATTATGTAAAGTATATATGGATGGTAAATAGAACTGTGTAAATGGTAGAGGAATTTTGTTATTTATGATTCTGGATCGAAGCGTGAGGGGGACATGATCTGCAGGTGAAAAAATGGTGGAGAATGCGTGTCAGGCGATGGGTCAAGTTTAGGTGATTAAAAAAAGACGATTCAAAGAGGACTGGAAGGTGAGAGTATGGCTGTTTGATTCACTGATATGGTCACTTTTGTATTATGAAGTGGAGATTTGGGGGTGGAAGGAGTACAAAAAGGTAAAAAGCATGCTAGAGATATTTCTGAGATGGGTTATGGGAGTGAGCTGGAACGTCCCAGGTTATATGCTTTGAGAAGAAACAGGAGAGAGAAATTGGTAATAAGGCAGAGAAAAAGGGTTTGGAATTTCGAGCAGAAACTTAAAAGTGGTAAGGGTAGCAAAGTTGCTCAAGTATGCCTGGCAGGAAACACTAAATAGAGAGAGAAGAGGAAACACGGGACATTTAAGATGGGAGCAGGAGAGATGGCAAGTTAGGTAATGAAAAGTAGCAAAAGATTCTGGAGTCGAAATACAATAAATAGTATAGATTGATTAAGATGGAAGAGGTTCCAGAATATTTAGGGAAGTTGAAAACGGGGTACAGGGTGTTACTTTACAGAATGGGAGAAGAAGTGAATGGGTGTAAATATCTGATTAGTGAAGAAATTAAAATATGTAGGTTTTGTGGTTATGAAAGGAAAACTTGGGAGCATGTGTTTGAGAAATATGCAGGGGAAGAGGAAGGAGGAAAGAGCGTGGACAAGGGGAAAAGTGGATAAAGGGTTTAGAAGAGGAAATTGAAGAGAGAATACATGGTGTAGGTACAAATCAAAATAAATTCAAAAGAAGATTGTATAAGGAAAATTAGTGTTGTGTGTCTTGGAAAAACTTGAAGAGTAATGGTAAGAGGAAATGAAAGCTCTGGAAGGTCACGCCCTCTTGTAATATAAGATAATATGTAAGAGCTAGTGAATAATAAGTAGGCGAAGCGATTATGGGTTAAGTTAAGTATAAGGCATAATAGTTACGTGAAATTGTAAAAGATATAAAAGGAACGCAGCCCTCAAACACGTAAAAACGAGCGTAATAAAGTACATACAGTTACTTAGTTTTATGTATAGAGCATGTTTTTAGGTTGATTTTTTAGAGATAGAGGTTGTTCTTTATAAATCAAGTGAAAGGTGATTCAAGAGCTCTAAATGAGCTCTTAATTTGGCATTTTGGTACTAAATGAGCTCTAAATGATCTTTTAATTCTGGTGTAGGGCCCACAATGATTAGGTACCATCCGAGAAAAGGAAAAATTGCTGATATACTTAATTTTCAGTTTGATGTAAAATTATTTTACAGGCTTATTTTCGAGCGTTATAGATGGGTTTTGAAAAAGTGTTTAATGTTTTCGGACAGCTATAAATATTTTAATCAGTTTCTATACTTTTTCTTGCACTTAATCAGTTCTTCTGGTATCGGGTTAGTTTTTCATTTTTGAGGGATGGATTTGGAAAGTCGATTTCGGGGGTGCTTGATACCTACAAAAAGGCCGATATTTTATTATATTCTTTTATCTTTAAAGCATATTTATTTTTTAGGGTAGATTCTCAGTAATAAAGTTTGTTTTTGATAAATTAGTACGAGGGCTATGAAAGAGCACTATATGATCCCTCAATAACTGAGAATGAAAAAAGTGGATGCAAAAAGTATTTCTATTACGGTACTGCTAGCTTGGCGTATATATGTCAATACCAAGCATTTCTTTCAATCAAGAGCCCTAAATTTGTATTATTGGTATGTTTAGAACATTTATTTTGCGGTTTTTTGAGAGCATGAAAAGAGTCCTCACTTCTGATGTGCTTACTTAGATATTTACAGAATATTTGTTGATAAGGGTAGTTTTTCAATGATAGAAGTCGTTGTTTTTGATAAATTAATTGTTGAGCTACGTAAGAGCTCTAAATAAGCCTTCGATTTATCTGAAAGAAAAAAGTTAATGAAACAAATATATATCTACCATGGAACTGTTGGCTTCACATAAAGCTGTTAGTACAATGTATTTTTGTTTAAATTGAGAGTCCTATATTTTTCTTTTGGGTACTCAATAAGTCCTCAATTCTGTTACGTACCGTTGAAATTATTATGGATTTAATTGAAAATTGTTCATCGTCTTTATCTTATCAACATTTTGGTATTTGGTATTTGGTACTCGGAGGCTTCACAAACTGCCGAATTTTAATTTTATATGAAATCCGTTTTTATTACTGGGTTTGTTATTACTACTCTCAAAGTTAGAGCGCTATTTCTATAGCCGAGCTTAATTCTGGGGGTATAAATTTAAGAACAGACAAAGGTTGATTATTAAATAAGATGCAATATTTTGGGGGGAAAGTTTTAAATTATTTGGTGCCGATTTTTGATAATCAAGATTTTATTTTGCTAGGGAAATATGTCATTTTCTGACCATCATTCACTACGGATGTACGGTCAAATTAATAGAACGCATCATGTAATGTTGTCATCAATTTAAAGGTTTCAAGTAACGTTTTCGTACGACTTAAATTTTTACAATAAAATTGATGAATCGAGTAAACTCATTTTTAGTCATAGTTATGAGTAAACTTTTATATTTTCCTGTATAGGATCGATAATAAGACGTATTTGCGACATTAAATTTCACCTAGGCAGTGAGATGCTGACTCGGCAGTTTTATTGGGATACCCAGGTTACGAGGTAGGCTTTTACAAACAAGACATGTAACAATTCTGACCTAGGTCAAACGTAGTTTAGGCATAGTGACACTATCAGGCTTATCCACATTAATTAACGGACAATCTGTGGTCGGGTGATTCGACGCAGACGTAAAATCGCATGCAATGCTATACAATGCTGTTAGGGTACCACCTGATACCTGACGGCTTAGCAAATCTTTTTGTTGTCTTGAGCATGCATATGAAAGCTATAGATTTTAAGGAGCCATTCATTATGAAGCCTGGGAAAATGACATTTAATAATTAACTTTATTATAAAATTATTAACAATTTGCAAGGTGGAACGCAAATGAATTTCTGAGAACAAAATTTTCAAAACAAAAAAAGTGTAGGCTAAATATCTATTTAATACCCAGATACTTTTTTGTTCTACTATGTGGCACGGCGCACATGGGTTTAAGGAACCTGTGCTGGTAATCATAAGCCTAAAAATTTTACGTCATATCTTATTCAGCCTAACGGTATTAGTTACAGTGCCCGGTTAGCACCTTGACGACGCCATCTCAAGGTCACGCCGATGAGTGAGGTCAACCAAAATGGGTAGCTTTCTTTCATTTGATACCCACTTTACTTTTAAGAATAGAATTAGCTTTTTATACACAATTAGTCACTTTTTTAAATGCTAGACGACTTTTTGCCGATCAGTCATACGCCTATTGCCAGTATCGAAACTGTGCGTGTATTCTGTGTACACTTTTACTACATAACATGCCGCCCAACAGCGTGGCTGGCGCTTGTATCATGCGTTAATATTAATACCCGACCCTGCCGGTCCCGAATCTTATAAAAAAGATTATCTTTCATTTAGTTTATTATATTGTAAAGGACTCATAACTTGATCATGCTTTAATTCATGGGTTTGATTATTAAAATATTTTTTCAGATACTTCATCTTCTCAACCACTGTGTACACTTGGAGGAAATAAACATTATGAGTTAGTATATAGTTTAGGAATATGTTATTTGTACGCTGGACAACATATTAAAGCATTTGACTGCTTAACGGAAGCAGCTCAAATCTTACAAAACAGTCCTAGGCTTTGGTTAAGAATGGCTGAATGTTGTATTTTTAACTACAATCCGGTAAGCTATTACGCATTTATTTTTGCGTTTTTTCGTTTCCATATATGCATTTTATTATCTACAGTAGGGCGCAATGTAATTGAAAAAAAAAATTATTTGGCGGGGATGGGAAAGTTGTTGATTGGGTTCAAAATGACCGCCCAGAAGTTTCTTTCGGAAAAATTCTTATCTCACCCATGCTGATGTTATATATGATAATGTAGAAAAATCACACAATTATTATTATTTGTGTTAGAAAATAGTATATTGTGCTACGAGTGGAGAAAATGGTCCATTGTGAACGAGCATATATTTGCCGCGCTCGCTCCGTTCGCGCTGTAAGAATGTCGGTTCACGATCGAGTCACTAATGTATATTCACTTTGTTGCAAAGCGCCCACCTAAGTTTTAAGTGGCACCTCGTGAAGATACATGCAATCACACGTTTACGACAAAGCATCACTTTCTTTTGCTGTTTGACGTACTTTTTCCCACTTGTTAGGAGACTTTTCCTCACTAGTGGAAAAACATGCTATTTTTTAACGCTTACGTCATCGATTGAGAAATCGCTCATTTTGTCCACTATTTTCAGTGGTAAAGTCATTTTTTTCGCGTAGGTGTTGGACAAAAAATATTTTTGAGGCAGAAATTTGTAGAAAAAGTGATATGCCTGCAAATGTATTCGTAACTGTACAGTGTATACCTTGTCAAAACATTTCTTATGGTCCCAAAATGAACTGAAGGTTGCAAAAAATGATACAAATTTTATTTCGCTATTTTTAACAGCTATCGTACGTTTGGCGACTGGAAGATTTTACTATGAAAGAATGTAATCAATCGAAATTATGATCATTTTCTGCAATGTAAAATTGAAAAAAGTGTAAAAGAATCGGTTTCTTCACTGTTAAAACAGTTGCGTCTTTTTTTCTATGTGATTGCATTTCCTACAGTACTATGAGTTGTATTGTGGCATTTTTTAAACCAAGATCAACATCTGAGAATTACGAAAATTTTATTGTTAATGACAAAAATAATATTTTTAGCAAAACACCCACATCGAGAATAATATTAGCACATGCGCACTTTGAAACACTTCTATTTTGCGATTCGATGCAATGGACGCACATATATACTTTAGAGATAAGTAACTTTGTACTCCAATACAATAAAACTATTCTTAAAATTATTTTAAAAAGTTATAAACGATCCTATAATAAGCCGTCCTATTAAATAAGATTTTATTTAGATGTTTTGGCGCAGAATGAAATTTTTAATGCCGAAAAAAGATTTTAATTTGATTTTTTTTTCGAAGAAGTTTCAGTACTATCTTGATTTTGTTTATTTATTAGAACACCAAAAATAGTTTGTTTTTTTCGAATTCATTTCACAAATATAAGTAAATAAAAATAAATAAAAATAAAAGATCCATTTTGTTATAATCACATCTTTTTTTTAATTTTGCTTTTTAGAGAAGCCCTAGAAAAATGTGAAATAACATACCCTTTCTAGAAAATGTCACAAAGGACATCTCTTCACTAGTTTTTCTTACTAACTACCGAAAACCCAACACGAGGAGGTTGCTGCGTTCTGAGTCTTAATCTAGAATCATCCTATCCATCCAACCATGCAAGTGTAATCTAATTAAGCTATTACTTCTAAGCCACAGCTGGCTTAGGTTTTTCTTTTTCGAGCTCCCGCGCTTTCGAAATCCAGAAGTTCCTATCTCTGTTACTGATTGTGTCTTAGCAGTTTCTCTGACTTTCAGAATAAGATTTCGGGCCTCCACCCGCACTTCCAGTCTTTTATTAGTGATTATCGACAAAATAATGTTTTCCGGGTAGCCAGAAAAGGAATTTTTTGTATTCACTTATCTACTACTGCGATGGAGTTTTGCACTTTATCGCAAACCACATTGGGGTGTATACTTTACAAAAAAAGAAATTCAGGGCTATCAATGTTGAAGAAGGGTATTCAGTACAAACGGAGAGCCTCAAAACGCGGTTGGCTGTAATAAGAAATCTTGCATTGTTCAATAATCCTGGCACAAGATCGGACAAATTTTCTGGGCATTTTCCTATGACTATAGCCTTTTATATCTCAGATCTGTTAGGTTATCACAACCACTTTATCATATTAAGTTTTTTAATATTGCATAATTTAGTTCTATTTTTGTCCTAATTTTGTGCTGCATTAAAAAATGTTTTGCTGTTTTATTTTTTGAAAAAACGTCTGGTCGTTCTGGCTTAACGTTAAACTGGCACGACTACACATGAAATAATGTAAATTTCCTATTTTTAAATATTGCATAATTAAGTGCTAATGTTGTACTAAATTTGTACCATATTTAAAATTGTTTTGTTTTTTAATTTTTTTGAAAAAGTTACTGATTTTCCTTGGCCGAACGTCAAGGTGACACGACCACTAATTAAGTAAAGCAAAATTCCCATTTTTTATTATTGCATAATTTAGTGCTGATTTTATACCAAATTTAACAATTGTGTGATTTTTTATTTTTTTGATACTGAACAAATTGTAGTGCCAATATGACATAAGTTGATGCTAAGCTAATATACTGTTAAGTTACATAAAGAAGAATGCTCAAAAACCAACCCCAACAGCTGAAAACCTAACCTCAGGAGAAAAGTAAGAACTTAACGCGAAAGTACTTAAAAGTAACAAAAAATTAAGCAAAAGAGGCAAAAGTTAAAGGCCTGACTTAAAATTGATTCAGTCACCAAATGAAACTTACAGGCAGGAAATAATGCTTCATCAAGCGGAACTTAACTAAAAAAATATTAAATTTGAACACCTGAAATATCCGTTTATGCGAATACTGTTAAAATTTATTTTAAAACATGCCCAGTTTTTTAACAAAATCCAATACTTCATTATATATCAATTTTATTTTCTTCGAGTTATTGTTTATTATTAAACCCGTTGTTTTTTTATATTGTTTGAAAAATTCAAAAAAAACTTTCTTGTAGCAAGAAAATTATTTTAAATTAACAATAACGCCGGCTGTAAATTTTGAAGAAATTTGTCTAATTAAAATTTGAAAGGAAAATTAATTAAAATTGGCTAGGCTCTTCGAAAATAAATGGAATGTTAGATGCGAATTGTATAATGAATTAAAATAAATTAAGAGTACTTAACTTTTCCCACGCACTATACTAATAAACGAAAAGGGATAATATCAAGAAATAACAACTTCAATTTAATTCAGGGACTCTGAAGTAGGAATTCAAATCGATATCATTTGCGATGTCATTCATCTATAAATTTAGCAACAAGATGAAATATAAACGCCTGAATCAATCAAGGTACAATATCAATTTGTAGAGAACAACCCTTTTTGAAAACTTGAATTGTATGCTTGAGTGATCGAATATTTGAAAACAGTGCGGTGGAGGCATCGACATATAGAAATAGAACGGTAATGCTGTGGGGAGAACGGTTATGGGCTCTAGAGAGAGAAAAACATATGAGACGTAGACCTATCTCTTTCTAGATAAATCTGATTGGTCGAGAATATTTTCGTTGGGTGAAGTTTGGCGCAGCACAGGGCCGTGCTTTGTGTCTCGAGTGCCCCAATAATATGGCGTTCATCGCACTTTTCAGAATTGATATTTTTAATGTTATAGAAATATTGTTTAAATTTTTGACAATTATTACATTATTTTTGAAATCACAAAACGATTATTATTGTAGCATTTTCAATCCAATTTCAAGAAGAATTAAAGATTACCAAGTTTTTAAAATAATCTATCTGAAACAGGTTATTTTACGTGAATGTTCTTTAAAATTCAATTTATTATAACTGTAAATTTCTAATGTATTGTTTATCTCTTTTTTAAGTAACCGTACAGAATATTTAGGCAATACCCGCGGCCACCAATTTACTTGACAGAGTCCTGATACAGATAAAGGCAGGTCTAAGTCTCATATGTTTTCTCTCTCTCTAGAGCCCATTTCAGTTCTGCCCAAAGCGTTACCGGTCCATTTCTATATGTGGATGGGTGGAGGAGCACCAATCGGGCGAGAGAATTGCAATTTGGCAAAATATGACCGAGTGCTCGCCCACAGATGTTCGACGACCAAAAGCAATGCTTCTCCCACCCGCTAAATCAGAAGTAGCGATTATAATTGAAGTGCATTTGGTAATTAATCTATAACTTGATCGCTTCATAAACACAACGGGTTTTCCCTTAACTCCATCGCTTCGCACAAGAAACATTCCGTCGGATTTAACTTCGAGTGTGTTTTCGTCAAACCTTTTAATTTTTTTTAAACCTCGGTTCGGACGTTAAATTAAAATTACAAGATTCCAAAAGAAGTAACCAGTTTAATCCGTTCGCGATATTAGTTTTCCCTTTCTTTCTCTTTTATTCACTAATATTTGGTCCTGAGTAAAAATAAATTAAAAACGGACAAATAAAAGAGCGAGTCAGTTTAACAGTCGGTTCTGGCCATTACAAATAAAAAATTACAAATTAAAAATTGAACGCGGGAAGTAAGTACCCATCGGAGGACGGGGAGAAAGCCTACGCGATTTAGATTCTTATCCGTATACCGGTTCTCCAAATTTCACTTATCTTGGGAAACTAGCTGAATTGAAAAAATAGTGAAGTGAAAAGACAATAAAACAATACTAAAAGTAGAATTTATCCGAGTTCTGCCTCCCTTTTTTATTATAAATAAAAACGGGAGTAGTTATAAAATTAAACCATTGAATGAAGATTCTTTCTGAATGCAGTAATTAGTATTGTACCTGTATCGTTAACACATACACATACATCATAACAACACATTGTATAAAATTAATATATTCTGTCTGTCTTATATATTATATAAAAATATTCATGAACAAATAAATTTGTTATAACCTGATTTTAATAACACAAATTGGGCTCACATGATTTTACCCAATCAACAAAATCCAAGCATTAAAAACCTCCTAAGCAACAAATTATAAAAATCTTGAAATAATAAGATAGACCCATAAATTATCAATATCCTTGAAAAAGGGAATTATTATATTTTGAAGACTTCGATGAATTTACTATTTATTGAGTAAATATTAACTTTCTCAGTAAATAAAAATTCCCGAACATAACAAATTATTTGGTGGCAGCTCTGGAATCCTTTTTCAGTAATTATTGCTTCCTTTTGGTTGAAAACAGACAAATTTTAAAATTTTCTTCAATTAACAATAAAAATTTGAGGTTGAATACAGGCCTAAAATGGGCCGATTCCAACCCCACTTTTAGTTAATTCTAAAGCAGAATTTAGAATTGATTATTTTATTGTTTAAATAAAAGGGGACTTCTATATTTCCTGTCAAAAACTCGTTCACATGAAACTACTGAAGGGTGATTTATTGAGCGTGATGTTAAGAAAACTCCCATTCGAAAAACTATAGAATTCTGAACAAATTTTGAATCGATTGAAATGATTTAGAACGTGCAATTTTTTAACTGATTAAATATCACGCTCTTTTAAAGTTGAATTTTAAACAAAATGTTTTAAACCTCTGTATCACCCATGCCGTGTAAAAACAATACCCGCGAATCAAAACTTTGCGGGAGTAGAAAGGTTCGAGCACGATACGAACGTGCCATTGCTCGCGCACATTTAAATTCAGTGCGGGAATTGATCGTAGTACCAGCTGAAAAACCAATTTCAATTCCGGTCTCTGCACCTGTTGCAGAAACCGTACGAATTTTCAAGGAGCTTTTAGACCAAATGGAGAAATTAATAGGATCCGTTTAATTTCTGAAAAAGAAAGGGGCATATTTTTTTAGTAGAAACTATTCTGTCATTTTCATAAATTAAAGCACTTATATACTGAAACCACTATAAAATGAATTCCTATTATAATAGAGAACTATCCACCTAATAGTGCTATGGTACGGAAAAGGAAGCATCGTGCGAGAATGCAACGCGAATGAAAACTGAATTAACAAGTCTATTGAAAAAAAACGAAAAATTTATGTGACCTCATCCTCGAAAAGGCTGAAAAAATAGTTATATCCAACGTTAGTCGAACAAATAGCAACCTTTACAGGTCGGCCTTGAGAAATTTTAATTAAAGATCTGCTATAGAAAAAGTTTTAAGGTAAAAAAAAGCGAAGGAAGATATATCGAAAAGAAACTATAGAATACGAGTTCACTGTAGCGAACTGTTCGACTTTTTTTGTACATATATAGCTGCATATGCTGAATTATCAGCCATAGGGATCAAAAATATCCAACCTTAACTTAGTAAACGAATTTATCGGATTGTCAAAGACAGTAAAATATGACTAACGGTGACCACGATAATGTGCCAGACAACCCTAACCAAGACCAACGAAACGGGGGAAACACAGGTTCCCCTAATGGCAATGCGAACCGTGTTCTTCACTTACAACTTGACCTTAACGCTTCATCGGCGGCAGAAATGTATAGTACGCAAGCTGACATATGATTTCAGCCGAAAACGAAAACTAATAAACAGGAACCTAGTTTAATTTCAAGAGCGGATAATGTTGCGATGCGAATGGCGCAGTCCATTTCCGACACTCTATTTAATCAGCAAGCCGCTAGTAACATCCCCTCGTATGACGGTAGAAACATCCCTGTAAGGGATTTGATACAAAATATAGTAAATGCAGCAACTTACGTTTCCCTGTCTTGCGAATCATCCCTCATCACGGCCGCATTAGGAAAGTTAAAAGATCCTGCTAGGGAATTTACTAGAAATAAACATTTCTCAAAAATCACTGATATAATCGCATAGGTTTCGATTTCTTGCAAGATCGATTCGAACCAGGAAAAGCTTTCGAGTATTATTTTAATGGAATATATCATTTAGTAATAAAAAAAAATCTGTCAATGAATAGCATGATCGACTGCTCTCTTATATAGGAAGTACGAAAGCCGCGCTCGAAGCAGCCCACATTCACGTTTTCGCCGTGGCCACATCCGTTCCCGGCAGTCAGGCTGCGATCACAGCTTTTATTCGAGGATTACGGGATGATATTTCGGCCTCTGTAGACGCGAAAGATCCTACGACACTCGAAGGAGCTTTCAATTTTACAAAACATGCTGACGAAAGAAGGCGTGCTTCGGGAATACCACACAATTCTTTCCTTGTCTCCCATCAATCACGAAAAACCCAGCATGAATGCCAGAATGATCCTCACAGTAATTATCATCCAGCGGAAGAATTGCGCTTGTATTAACCATACGGAAAGAATCGGAACTATCCTGAAGGCCGGATCCGCTCCTATCATAATATTAACCCGCAGAGATATTAACAAGATGATCGTAACCAGCTTTATAAGGAAGACAATAAATTCGATAGTTATCAAAATGATTTCAGGTGGCGTCGTCCATACAATGACTATTCCCGGTCTCCAAACCCCCGATATGGCCATGGTAATAGAGGACCTGAAACGTAACTAACGGGTGTTTTAAAAAGAACGGGACCAGATAAACCTCAGTATTAAGTGCATTCACGCCCTTATTACCCCCAACAAAGCCCAAAATACCAGCTTGAAGGTCGTCTTCTCTGTATCGCACTAATAGAGGCGAAAATTTAAACTTATAGATCACTCGACTGAACGATGCCGCGTCGAGTCAACAGCATCGAGAGCGTCAGCGCACAATCAGGTTCTGGAACAAATAGCAATCTATCACATTAGCGATAGATTAGAAGAATCTCCCGTAGTAAAAATAAATAGCCCGGATCTATATCAAGGTTATCAAAAATTATTAATCGACACGAGGGCCGATGTGAATGTAATCAAAATTTCCTTTCTATATATTTCAGTACATATATGTACCAACGAGATATCCATAATTACTTGTGTAACTATGACCAGGGTGTATACGCTAGGTACCATTGAAATAGAAATATTCAGAAAACCGGTGACGTTCCAATTAGTTCGGGATACTTTTTCCATCACCGTGGATGAAATTCTTGGACCGGCTTTTTTGCGACAAGAAAGATGTAACATTTCCTTCTACGATAACGCCTTGATAACACAGTCTCGAACGATCGACCCTGTTTCCTTTATCGACCATGACTCAGTAAAGGCAAGGGCAGAACTGGCCCCTGAAATCAAGTCAGTTTCGCGGATCCTCATTTTAAAAGCCCGCATGGTGCAGAAAATCCCTGTCGCCGTACAAATACTTCATTAACTGAAGGTTATCTACCTTTAACAACGGTAGATGAAGATGTTTATGTAGAGAAATCCATAGTCACTAATAAGAACCGAATGTGTAAAGTTTTTGCTTTTAAAACAAGAGAAGAGGAGATGGAAATAGAGGTCCCTCCACAGGAATTACTTGCCTTTGATTTTGGAAATTATTCTAGTGAGAATGATCAAGAATACCAATCCCATTCCTTCTCATTGGAAGCTAGAATAAATGACATTCCACCAAAGATACCACAAAGGCACTTAAATCCTGAGGATCAGGCTTTAGTGCAGAAATGGATCCGAATTGGAAATGACAGATTTTTAGCTAACTGGCGACAAACTGACCACTACTGCCCTATTAAAACACGAAATACCCACTACAGGCGAATTCCCTGTATATATTTAAACTTTATAGACAGGCGCAAAAACAGGAGAAACTCATTAGAGAAGGGGTGGAATGGATGTTCAGAGATAACCTGATAGTTCACTCAACCTCCCCGTATAATTCTCCCTCTTCAGTTATGCCTGAGAAACCTGACTGTTTGGGTGAGATAAAATACAGAATTGTTACAGATTTCCGAGTTTTAAATAAGGAAACCATTAGCGATGCCTGTCTATTACTGAATATCACAGATATACTAGATCGATTGGGGGGTACCCAATATTTTTCTGTACTCGAGCTTTTCGTGTATCTTGATGACACATTGGTTTTATCAAGGACATATGAAGAAGAGCATGACAAAACAATAAACCAGTTGTTGGTTCGGTTGAGAAATGCCAATCTGTTATTACAACCGGTTAAATGTGAATTCCTAAAAACAGCAGTGTCCTACTTGGGACGCATCATAAGCAATAAGGGAAACATGCCCTTTTTTAACCTTCTAAGAAAGAAACAGCCATTTAGATGAGATCAAGAACAGGTCGAAAGTTTTTAGACATTGAGAAAGAAACTGTGCGATCAGTCTATTCTTCAATATCCGAATTTCAAAAAAACTTTTCGACTCACTAATGATGCCACTGATGTTGCTTCGGGAGCAGTCCTGGCTCAGGTAACCGAAGGAACGGACTTACCGGTATCGTATTTCTCTAAGGTTTGTCATGGCAGTGAAAAAGACTGTAACAAAACAGAAAAGGAATGTCTAGCCGTAGCAGATGCTCTTGAGAACATCCGCCCTTATTTGTAGGGGCGCAAGTTTATTCTGTCCTGCGACCATGAGCCCATGCGGTAGATTAACTCTGCGAAATCCTTACGTGAAGAATAGGGAAATGGTTGTGGAAAATTGAAGACTTCGACTACCAATTTGAATAGAAGCCCGGAAAAATTAACCGGTGGTAAACCACCCTTTCTGCAAATCCGGTAGTCGGCTTGTTGTGCGTACAACATCTGGGCCCAAGGTCATCCCAGGTGCGCCTGGCCCCAGTAAATATGGAATGAAACGAAAAGCATCCTTACCCTCCTCTTTGTTGCCAACTACTATAAGAAAGCGAAGAAGACTCAATGAACGTGAGAATAAGATTCTGTTACTAATTCGTCAACAAACAACTTAGTAGCTCGAGAAATAATTTAAGAACCAAACTCTATAACCGAAACCGAGGCCGGAGAACGCGTAAAAGTTACATTCGAAAAAGACACATCCACGCAAAATGTCCTTGAAGAGTCCATACTTTTGCCGTTACCCCAGAGTAGAGTAACAACTGCTACCCCTCTACCTAAATATGGCCCTGCTGCTCGATCTATTCCCTACCCTGTATCAAATATCGAAAAACCTTCTATAATAATAGAAGATGAAAAAGATAGTACATATGATAAAATTCCCACGTACAAGAAGAAAGAGAAACCGTCCAGGAAATTACCGACCACAGAACCAGTCATCACCCCCACCGAGGTTTCACGTTCTCCAACCCCAGGGCTTAACAATGCAACTACGTCGATCTGACCTTGATCTGACAACTATCTTGGTCTGACCTTGACGAGCCAGTTGACAACAGTCAAGAATCGCAAAACATCCCCACCGGGTTAAGTACTTGTCGCGAGGCACTGACTTATGGGAAGGACACTTATGTCAATTTCCTATCTGCCGACTCTGAGCCCGCAACGTCGGTTACTAAGTTACTAATGGCAACTGGAAACATTGATCTAAAAGAAATGCGGGAGAAGAAACCCCAAAAAGGACAAATTTTGACCACTCCTAAAAATAAGTACACCACCTATTCACTAATAGTTAAACATAAGTATTCGGACCCGTTAATAATATTGAGATTCCTTCCAAGGAAAATAGACGGAAAATAATCGAGAAAGCTCATAATAGCTTACTTAATGAACATAAGGGTGTCACGAAAACTTACCGAAGGTTCAGAGAAAGATTCACATGGCCACGGTTAAGAGATGACGTAGTAGCTTATATTCGGAAATGCTCAGACTATAGAACAAAAGATTACTAGAGTGCTTACTCGAGAGGCTATGATTAAAACATATCAACATCTTTTACCAACATTTTTTAGAACACAGCAAGTAACCACTTCAGGTTATAGGCCTCAGACCAACGGGGCGTTGGAAAGGAGTCACGCGGTCTTAATGGAGTACATGCTGATTTATGCAACTCAGTACGACGATTGTGATCGACTTCTTCCAAATGCCATGTTTGCATACAACACTTCGATGCATGAGGCAACTAACTTTACACCATATAAATTCGTTTTTGGCCGAATAGCGAGAATGCCATCGTCGTTTCCAGATGAACGGAAGTTAGAAACCTATGGGTTGTATCTCCGGGAATAAATTACTCGGTTGCAGGAAATACGTGTATTGGCTGCAAAGAATCTAATCGAATGAAAAGAAAAATCAAAAAGACAATATGATAAAAAAACAAAACCTTTAAACGCTTCGGTGGACGATTTCATGCGAATAAAAAAAGAAGTTCGAGAAGGGAAATTTGACTCTTGACTAGATAAATCGATTAATGTCACCAAGGAAGGGTTTTTAGTTGATCCAAGCGGATATACACACGTTTATAATGATGGCTCTTGGCTGCGGAATGGAAAGAGCTCACCTCCAGCAAGTGTAGGGTTATGGTTCGGAAATAATCACCCTTTAAATATCTCCGCTCGTGCCGTCAGTCGTCCGACTAACGATTCCGCAGAAATCGAAGCTGTCCTTATAGCTCTCTCCAGTTGCTAGAGGATCTTTTGTGTTATGAGCCCGCACAAACTGGATTTTACGGTAATGAAATGGCGGATGACTAGACAAAAGAGGTTTCTTTAAAGAAGATCGTTCTTTCTTGTTAGAAGGAGAAATTTTCTTATATATATCTCTTCTGTTTTTTATATTGATACCCCCCGCTGGACAAATTAATAAAATATTATTAAGGGATATTATATTAGGCTATTACCAATGAGATTTGATGTCCCGATTGAAGGAGAAAAAGAAATTTAAAAAAATTAAATAAAACCAAAGGTGAACTTGCCCGAAAGTTACCTTCTTAGGATAATAACTCCCGAAGCGAGCCCTTTCCTAGGTCGTTCGGTCGACAGCCCGGTGACTGTTAACCGCCGATCCTAGGCGAACGAACGGACAGCTAAATTGGACTCTTCTTATGATCAGTGTCAGTCATCTCTTAGGAAAAACTGTGAAGAAATAATGGGATATCAGCAGCTGCAGCGGAAAATTAGGTCGGTTTTGCATGCACAACAGGAACAGAATGCGATCATTAAGGGATTAACCCAGCACACAGAGGTGCACGCTTCCCAAAAGAACTCACAGAACGTGGTTCATAGACGTAGAGCTTTTCCATGGTTTGGTTTTATTGGGGAGATTGCTGTTTCCACCATGGAAGTTTTAAATTATGAAGACGGGAAAAGATACGTAGAGGCGATAGCTGAACTGAACACTGCCCAAAGCAATATTTCTAAGCTGCCGAGTGAACAGACACACCTTGTTCCTTCGGAATTACAAAAATTGCATCTTTGAATAATTTGGACAAAGAAATGATACAGGTCGCAAATAAAATGTTTATCTTTTACGAGGGTATAGCCACAGAAAATTTGACTCTACTGTTGGTGGAAATAACTACTACTCTAGAGTCAAATCTGGATTTCTCAAGCTGATCTTTGCAAAAAGTCATGTCTGTCATGCATGCCGCACGATAAGGATGATTGCATCCTTCACTGATATCTTCCCAGCCACTGACGACTACTGCAAGAGAAACCCAAGACCACCTTTCGGAGTTGGAATTTCCAACCGCGCTCACGGCCGCAAATTTTCCAGATTTCACTCACGTTTCGACTGTGTTCATCAGAATGCACAACTATGAGCTGATGATCGTTATGGACATTTCCCTATTAGAAAGAAATACGTATCAATTATATTATTTATACTTAGTATCTATTAATGAATCGGGACGAGCTTGTTTAGTAGAAATTTAATCTTTTTGGTTGAAAATGTATCATTTTTGGTCAAAAATGCAATGATTTGTTGGTTTAAATATGAACTGTACATCTTCTTGGGCTTAAAAGTCGATTATTTCACTAAGAGTTGAATAACTTTGTAAAAAAAATACTGTTTTTTTCAACAAGGTTTTATAATTATGGTTAAAAATTTAACTATTTGGTTGAAAGTTTAACTCTTTGATTGAAAACTCATAGTTTTCACTGAAAAAATCAACTTTTTGGAAATAATTCATTTTTTGACTTTAAAATTAAATAATTTCGTTGAAAATTTATGTATTTTGTTTGAAATTTGTCTTTTTTTGTAGATCATTAATTTTCTTGGTCGAAAATTCATGTTATTGGTTGAGAATTTAATAACTTTATTGAAAATTTATTTTTTTGATTGAAAAATTTTTTTTTATCTGAAAATGTAACTATTCTAGGATTGATTAAAAATTAATCGTTTTTATCTGGAAATTGAACTATTCAATTTTTGGTTGAAACTTTATCCTGTACATTGTATTAGTTAAAACACCAATTATTTGATAGAAAATTAATTTAATTTGTTAAAAAGTAAACTTGTGGGTTGAAAATTGATATATTTTGTTAATTAGATTTTTTTCCTAAAATTAAAAAAACTGCAAAATAAAATAATTTCCTTAAAATCTTTCGGATTCTTTTTTTTACTTTTTAAAATGTTTTCAAATACTCACTTAAAATTTATTTGTCAAAATAAAAAAACATTTTCAATGTTCTTAGCAATCACAACAATTTTTGTTATTCTTTTTAAATACTGTACAATTCTCAAAAAGCTTTTTTTTTAAATCTGGAAAAGTCTAAATCGTGTTTCAAATTATTTAAAATAATTTTAAGTTTTAAATTAATTCTGAATCTTTTTTTGAATTAAAATTGTAGCGTTCGAACTTAAAATTTAGCTCATTACAAATTTAACAATTCAAGGCTTTCTATTGCGAACCATTCTGTTCAAATTTGTATAGTTGTTACCACGTTACAAAAAATGAGTTCCGTATACGCTTCGCGCTTCGAGGCTGTGTTCCTTTGTTCCCACCCAAAAGGTCCCAAATTGTCTCACAATCAA
>NC_046663.1:136809661-136825109 GCF_010883055.1 Belonocnema kinseyi
TTTTGCTCGACACCTTAACAAATGTAATTCCATGTAGAAACATGCGTTTAAATAAAATATTTTACCAAAAAAGTTACCCACGCTTTAACTTGACAGACTGTATTAATCTTCTATAAAAAAACGATTTTCAAACTTAACCTTTATATACGATTAATTTTTAATCAATCCTATAATAGTTACATTTTCAGATAAAGATAAATAATTTTTAACTGAAAAAATTTATTTTCAATAAAGTTGTTGAATTGTCAATCAATCAGATGAATTTTCGACCAAGAAAATTAATTATCTACAAAAAAAAAAACAAATTTTAAACGAAATACACAAATTTTCAACGAACTTATTTAATTTTAAAGTCAAAAAGACGAATTATTTAAAAAAAGTTTAATTTCTTAAGCGAAAAATATGAGTTTTCAATCAAAGAGTTAAACTTTTAACCAAATAGTTAAATGTTCAACAATTGCATTTTTGACCAAAAATGATACATTTTCCACGAAAAAGATCAAATTTCTACTAAAAAAGGTCAATTTAATTTTAATAAATACTTTAATTTCAAAGTCACTAAGAGTATTATCTACAAAAAAGCTGAATTTTTAACCTAATTTAAAGGCAAATAGTTGAATTTTCAACTATAATTATGAATCCTTAATAAGAAAAAATTAATTTTTTTACTAAGTAGTTCAACTTGAAGTGAGTAATAGAATTTTCCACCCAAAAATTATGATTTTAATTTTTAACAATATAGTTGCATTTACAACAAAACGACTTTGCAACCAACAAATATTTACAGTTGATAATTCAACCGAAAAATGTAATTTTTAATCAAAATGTATCAATTTTCCATAAAGCAATTTAATTTCTACAAAGAAAGACGAATTGTTAACAAAATACATGATTTTATAACCAAAAATGGTATAGATTAATTGTCAGTTTCAAAAATGTATTTTCAGCGAAAGAGATGAACCTTCAAATAAAAGAAATAAAAATTTTAACAAAGTAGTTGAGATGAATTCTAAAATCACCAATTTCTTTAATTTCTTTCAAATGCGGATCAAGATTTAAATAAGACTATTATAATATAACATAATTATAATATTATCATTAATATATATATATATATAATAGTATTATTATTTAAATAATTTATATTTTATACTTGAAGTAACGTAACCTCAAAATACACGCATATAAAGAGGCGCGCGAAGTATTCAAATCATGAGAATCGCCAGCCCAGCATCGAAATCTGGAAATATTAAAATCCCAATCTCCTTATTTTATTTCAAAGCAGATAGACATATAAATAGAACCGCCGAAGTGTTCCGACCGGCAATCGTGCACCTTCGAGTTTTGAAATTCAGAAGAGGAGAAATGGGTTGCGCGCGCAACCCAGGCATTTATATCGTCTCCTACCATATTCACACGGACATAGACGTGTGATAGTATTGGACCACGTCTCGTTTCAGATCTGGGATCACGGGGATCATCATGTTTCACGATCATATACTCAAAAATACGTTTTTTGAGGTTACGTCGAAAACCAATCGTGAAAGGTGCTATTTTGACCTCAGATTCAGCGGATCAAAATACATAGGAATACATGTGTCTCGTCAAAAGTACTAGACTTTTTTTGTGTGGCTGTGTAATTTGGGAGATTTTTTACTTACATCGATTGAAAAAAAGTTAACAACCGCCCAGACTGAAAAAATTCTGCATCCACCCTTTGCATAAATCTAAAGTAAGTGCCAAGGTTCCTAAGTAGGAAAGTATGTACCTAAAGTGAACAACATTGTAGTTTAACTGAGATGTGGGTTTTAAATTTTTGTAATGCATTTTTTAAACTAAGAGTCGTATCGTAAAAATTGAAATACCTTTAGATTCGTCTCACATCAGAAATGTATAGGTGTGGACTTTTTGTTTTTTGTATGAACAATTTGTTATAGAATTACATTACTTTTTATATTTCTGAAATTATTATTCATATTTTGCGTATTTTGACCGAAAAATGGAATTTTTTATTTTTCATTCGTTTTTTCGGTGGTTTCGACCAGAACAATTGGTCCAAAAATGGGAATGTTATATTTTTCGAAAAAATTTCAAAAGCTTTTATGCCAGTATTGTAGGGTTTTCAAACATTAATGTTTTTCATCTCTCGATTTCTTCCATATCTTGCATTGTTTGTTTTAAAATGTTCATTTTTGTCTGTTCCGCTAAAAATTCTGACTTATAATCTTTTTTTATAAAAAAATCTTAAGGATAAATTTTTCGACTTGCTGAGTACTGCAAATAGTCACTAATAAAATTTTTTGGATTAAAAAAAAATTGCCTAAGAAATGTTCATAATGTTCTAATTATTTCAATTAATTTCCAAAATAGTTGGCTAACGAACCTAACCTTTACTTATCAACTCTAGAAGAGTATACCAATGGCCAAGCTAATAAATTAATTCTTACAAAAGTTATGGTGTTTACAGATATAAACGCATACAAATATACATACAGACACATTTGTAAAAACCTGTTCTTCGCGTTCAGAGGGTCTGAAAAGTTGGAAATTTTACAAAAACTGGGGGGCAGGGGTTAAATTTCACTCAAATTTATTACCTTCTCTGCTGAGAATGTAAAACATATAGTTGCACATGAAATTTTTGTTGAAAACATGCATGGTGTACATTTTTTTCTTTTTATTCTCAATAATCGAATTATTAATTTTTTTAATTAAAAAGAAGCTTTCAGATAAATCAGTGCAACATTGAATTCTGCAAAGTTTTTTTGGAAAATGTTATCATGTTCGAAGAAAATTCAGGGAGTTGTAAAATAGTTTAATTGTTGAGGTATTGAAACTAGAGTTTTTTTCTTTAAAAACTTAAGTTCACAATGTTGTAATTTTCAATTTAAATATTGAAATATTTTAGACAATGTCACTGTTACATTTTGGAAAAATTCTTATTGTAGCCTTGATAGTCAGTTCTAAATTGTATCATTTCAAATGCAAATATAAAGCAATTTCCAATCCAGAAGATTAAAATTCTGCAATTTGAAATATTTGTATTATATTATAGCACTTATGTTTACTTTTTTTAATTTTTAATTTTCAATGCAATATTTAAAACTTGTCCTATATTTTGTTGAAGATTATATAAAATTAAAATAATTGCAATGAATATTTGAGTAATTGAACGATTTCTTTAATTTTGAGTGTTTACAATTTCAGAGTACTGAATTTGGACGCTTAATGTTGAAGTTTTCCTTTTAATAAATTTTAATTATGCAATTACAATTGCATCAGTTGAATTAACAAAATTATTATTAAACACATAAATTTCCTTATCATACTTATTATATGGTTAGAAATCAATAGATTTCTTGCAAAAATGGGTTTATTGATGCTCATCGTCTTCCGCACCTGTACATATGTGAAAACCTGTGAGGTTAGCAAAGAGAACACATTTTTTCCAAACAGGGACAAATCATGAGTCGGAGAACCGAGAGAAAGCCATAAAAAAGTTTTTCATCCAAAATTTGAATTTTAAATGTCTTTAATCTTTAATTATTCAATCCTAAAAACTAAATTTTAAAATTCCTTAAATTGCATCTTTACGCTTATAAAAAAGGCCTAAAATGCAAAATTTACAAAATTTTAATTGAATAAGATGGTATCGTTGAATTGAATTACGGAAAAAATCGATTTAAATAATTTAATTATTTTTAATGGAAATTATACACATAATTGAGTACGTGAGTTCCAAAACTCCTTGCATATTACCCAATTTTATATTTTTTGTCGTATAATGATGTTAGTGATATCAACTAAGCTGTGTGCAAAAGGAAAGTTATTTTGTATGATAAATAAAGTGTGCAGGAGCAGATTGATTTTGCAACGAGCCAGCTTTGAAAATCAGTTCTGCATTTGACTAGTTTTTGAACTAACTAACCTGAATGAAGCGAGTTTTGTTTCTAATTCATTGAATGTATGCATGAGGTTGAGAGGGGAAATCAATATTTTGGATCAGCTATTCAACAAATTTTTACCTCGAATAAATTAGGTTATGCGTGCGCACTAGATAAGTTACAGAATAATGAAAGAAACTCGAACAAAACACAATTGAGCCACTTTGCCGAAGAAAAAAACCTAAAGTAAGCAATCAGAATGTCAGCCAATACCTACTTACAAGAAAAAGCTCCTGAAACAAAAGATGAAGCCTTCAATAACAATTAGTTCACCACACTCTCAGCTCTTCACTTTCTTCAAAATATGCTATCTCCTCTTCCGTTAAGAGTTCGCCAGTACCTGGGTTTCCCACCCTCTTTCCATCCAAAACGGTGCATGCACATTCATATTTGTAAACTTTTTCATTTTCAATGCAAGGAGTAAGTTTTGCTACGGAAATTTAATGACAGATGAAAGAAGCTAGTTTCTATCAGAAACCACTGTCATCTCAATTTCTTAAAAAAAATAGTGGGATTTAATGTTTTAAGAAGAATGATTTTAATAAAAAGTTCATTGGAATGGGAGACTGACGGTATAATATAGTTTCGCTCTAAGTTAAATAATGTCTGATTGAAAAATTTCATTTCGTGAAACATTTCTTTCCATATCCAATTAAAGCGAAATTTGTATCGCCTAATTTAAATGGCTTACAAATTGAATAAATTTAAAAACCAGGCCTTTGTAATTAGAGCAATTAGAAAGCATCCCACATCTGGAATGATAATAAATTTGAAAAAGCAAATAAAAAAAGATAATAACCGAGTATTATGAAAAAAATATATAATTTCTTTGAAACAATTTTTTCATTTAAATTGATTAAATGCGTCTTTAAAGTTACAAAACTTCAAATTTTATAGTAATAAACTTGTTCGGAAATTTTGAAAGTGGAACGCAAACCGGCAATAGCTTAATTTTATTGTCGGGGAACCCCGACATTATACTCTGTGGGAGGGGGTACTTTGTACTGACAAAGAATAAAATACGAAACGTAATATTTTTTTATTTTACAATTACTAATTTAATAATATATTCAAAATTACGTTTCTAAACGATTTTGAATTTAATTCACATTGTTTTGAACTCTTGTGAATTGATTCTGAATTCGCTCAAATTCACCCGGAATTGAAGCAAATTGTTTTGAATCTAAGTGCATTATTTCTATAAAAAAAACTATTAGTTACTTATAGTCGCTTTTTTAGTTTGAAAAAGTAACTTTTTCATTGTTTTAAAATTATGACAAATTCTCGATGTCAGTCCAGTGTAGGGGGTGGCCTTCAAATAGCCTTCGACTGAATTCGGGGGAGGGGGATCGAAACGTAAACAATCAGGGACGCCTGAACCGTTTCCAATTGGATTGCATGCTATTGTGCAATATTCTTGTCCGAGTACACGCGTACTGCGACCCTTCAAAGACGACTGTCGCAACCGCTCTCATCCTATTCCCTTGAGAAACTGCGGAGGCTAGCAGTACTAGGAAGGCCGAAAATGGAGTGACTGAAAGCGAGAGTTTGGTTTAATTAGGATGTGTGTATAATATTTTAATTACGAGGTTTTTAAAACTTACTTGTCACATAAATGTATTAAATAATTTTATTTTCATATCAAAATGTAACTTTCAACATTCAAAAGTAAGAAAAATGTAACATTTATTTCTAATAAGTGAAAAAGTTATATATAGTGGTCAGAATAGCCATCGATTTTTGTCCGTCCCTTCATTTTTAAGAAATATATGTATTTTTATTTAAAATAAAAATTAGACTGACGATTCCTGCTTGTCAGTCCAGGACGAACTGTAAAAAAAACTAATTTTTATTTAAATTAAACTCTCTACTAGAAGCCAAATAGTGCAAGTTTTAACCAAATAGTTGAATCTTAAATAAAATAGATGGTTTTCTAAGCACCAAAGACGATTTTTGTTAGAATACTGTTGAATTTGGAACCCGAACAAAACAGTGGCATTTTTAACAGAATAGTTTATTTTTTATTGAATTAGTTGAATTTTCAACCGAATATTTTATTTTTTAACGAAAAAAGAAACGAATTTTTTAGAAGAGTAATTTCCAACGATTTACATAAATCTTCAACCAAATAGTTGAATTTTTAAAATAAGAAAGATCAATTTGGAACCAAAAATGCAATGTTTAAATCTTTAATACTAAAACATAATTTTCAACAAGAAAAAACTAATTTCCTCGAAAATTTTCTAACAAAACACGTGAATTTTCTACCAAATAGTTGAAACAGTTGCGCTTTCATTAGAAAACATAGATTTTCTATGACAACTAACAGAATTTTGAACAAAACACATAAATTAAAAACCAAAAATTTACATTTTTAACTGACATCATTTTGTGGCCACGATCCCTCAGAATGTCAGTTTATTTATTACTCCATTCACCTGAATTAAGGAGTTTCCTTGTGCTTAGAGCGGGCCAAAATTGCTTGTCTTCTTTACTTTCCAAGCCCTTAATAAATTCTGATTATTTTTCCTTAAAAATTTTAATTGGACCGAAATTTCTGCAAAACTTACAGCCTGGCTTATTGTTAATTTAAAAAACATTATGTTACTACAAGGATGTTTTAAGAAGTTTTCAAAGCATAAACCATT
The DNA here is from genome assembly GCF_010883055.1 of Belonocnema kinseyi. Classification (NCBI taxonomy): domain Eukaryota; kingdom Metazoa; phylum Arthropoda; class Insecta; order Hymenoptera; family Cynipidae; genus Belonocnema; species Belonocnema kinseyi. The sequence goes on from NC_046663.1 coordinate 136,816,254, forward strand.
ATAAAAATCTGTATCAAATTTAATACAAATGTATATTGAGTCATTTGCATAAACGGTAGTTGAAATTTAATATACCTACCTTGAAATCTAAAAATCTGTACATTAGATATTGAACTAGCTGCGTTCCGTGGCGGCGGCTTGGCCGCCGCGGAAAAAGTTGCTGTATGTTTCGAAAAACTGTATTTTTTGAATTTTGATTTGATCACTTTTGAAATTTGTACACAGCTTAAGGAAAACTTTAAATGGGAAAACAGAATTAAAAGCTAAAAGACATAAAATGAAAAAGGCGTTTTTGAATTCTAAATCATAAAAATCGTACTGAAATCGCAGAATTTGGTTTTGAAAAATGCGAAGTCTACAGTGAAATTTTAACTAAACTTTGAAAAGAGTCTGAAAACGTAAAACAGAAATATTAGCTTAAATGCAGAAAATGTTAATTGTTTTTAATTATAAAAATTATACTCCAGTCATTGAATCTAATATTTAGAATTTTGACATCAGTCGTGAAATTCTAACATAAAACCTGCAAAAAGACTTAAAAAATTTGAAGTTTATATAGTAGATTTCAAAAACTGCCCCTCTTCTCCCCCCATTTTATATTTCCACCAAATTCTCTTATGATCTATCCGGGGGCGCAAAGAAATTGCGTGAGAAATTTGCTGCCTCCACATACTCTCTCAATCTGTTTGGAAGTCCAAAGAATGCGTGTGAAAAATTTGGTGCTAATTATCAAAATCTGGATTCTTATAAAGATCATTCGTTTTCGGCCACTTGATATTATATATTTCAAAAACTGTACTCCCTCCTCCCGTTTTTTATTAGCGCGCTTCTCAAAACGATCAAGCGCTGAGAGCCCAAGATTTTAACTTGACTAATTCATCACTTTTTTAAAGGCAGAAATGGTACCCAAAGTAACATTAGTAACTAGTGCGTAAATTCCGATAATTGCATTGTACTTCTCTCAAGAGTGCCGAACGCTAAGCGCTCATGATCAGTGAATAGAACGAATTACAATAGATTTAGTTACAAAAGCGATGTCAACATAGATTTACCATTCAGATCGTGGTCTGTCATATTTTCGCCTACACCGTTGACTCATATAGCGCGCTTCTCAAAATGATCAAATGCTAAGCGCCCAAGATTTTAACTTGACTAATTAATCACTTCTTTAAAGGCAGAAATGGCACCCAAAGTAACATTAGTAACTAGTGCGCACATTCCGATAATAACAAGAGGCCTGAACGCTAAGCACCCATGATCAGCGAATAGAACCAATCCCAGTAGCTTTTACGAAATATTAAAGCATTTTTGGCTCTTGGTTCGGGTTCGCTTGTTCACCTCTATTAGCAGCGTCTAGAATCCTTTGTAGCAAGGAAATTTGAGGATACTTTACGTGTTGCTGGTGACGTGAATAACCCAGGAACCATAAAACGCTTGCAATATGTGCGCAAGTGCCAAGAGTTCTGGTACCTGACTTACATGTGGAGTAATAACCGAGAAGCGTTTCGTTATTGTCTGGTCCTATGTCATCGATCTCATTGAACGCTATCCACAGCTGGTACCTTGTCTTATTTCGGAAACGAGAAAATACTCGTACTCTGAAGAAACCAGGTTCATTAAGTCGCGTATCTAGTTGAAACTCCTCATCTTCTTCTCGTTGCAGCTTGTCTTGAACGTAAGATGGGGCAAGTTCTACTTGATACACGCCAATTGTTATGTCGCGTATTTCTTCCAATGTAAGGGGAGGAAATTGTGGTACTTGAAGTTCATGCAGGCGATTCCAATTTGCATTTCCGTAGCGCATATTGTCCACTTCTACGCGCGCTTGTACGATATTTGGCTCACGAGCTCTCCCTATATATTCTCTTGCAAGCTCTGCTGTACCGCCTTACATCTCGATAACAAGATGGTATCGATTAATTATGGCACCAGCAATACGTAAGAAGTCCCTTAGATTGTGTACATGAGCCATCGGAATGGTTTTCTCGAAGAACTTGAAAATGGACTTTATGTGGCCATTTCTGGATCCCACTATCCATCTAGATTTCGTTATTAGCCGAGCTTCGTTTGCTTCTTCCGTTACCAATTGACTCTGTCCTTGTTGGAGGAATGGTGGTATCTTGGACACAATTCTTAAGCGTTCTAAAAGTGGTTGGGCATCTCTATATCCACGGTCCTCTATAAAAATATCACCAATGTCGAAAAATTCTCTCTTGCCTTTCACATCTCTTTCAAATTCGTTAATGAGCATTTGTGCAGGTTTTACCAAGTGACGTCCTTTATGTTTGCAGAATGACTGTCGAAGTACGCGAAAGTTACTGCTCTTCTGCATGTAAGCATAAGTTCCATCGATGATAGCAATAGCTCTGGGAATTTCTGGTTGTAGCTTGCCGGCTCGAATAATGAAAAATCACTTTCAGAAATCCATCAGAAAGACCTTGACGCATTTTGCAAAAGGAAAGTCAGCAGATTTTTTTTTCTCACGTGTCGGGCACCATGTCCAGGTAATTGCGGAATAGGAAGACAAAATACATACAATTCTCTAAATTGCTCCTTTGTTACAGGAGCAATAGCTCCAAACTCTTCATCAGTGAAACTATCCTCATTATTAAACGCCGCGGCCGCATGAGCATTTGCTTCGTTACGAAGTTGCTGCAAAAACAGAAGTAACTGCTGTCCCGGAATCCTATACGGTCTATTAATCGCTTGTAGTCCAGGAAACAAGGGGCCTGAGATGAAACCATGTTCATCCAAATGATTTAAGCATGCTCTTGTTTCTTCTGGAATGAAAATGTCCATGACAATAAAAGCGTTAACTCTACATTCAATTGAAAGCCTTGGAGTATTAACATCAGCATTACAGAACATGCACGTTTGCCTGCCTGTTTGTGTAAGAACATTCAGTCTGAAACAGCCTAGGTCACGTTGGAGCTCCTCTATCTCATTGCAATGTTTTGCCTATCAGGATTATTATTTCCATCAATTCGAGCCATTTGTCCTGGTTGATACACTCTATCGCACACATAGCAATTAACTCGAACTCTGAATGCCATTTTTGAAACCATAAGAGAAACAAGCTCTAATGGCCTTGAAAGGCACAGGAATGTATTAATAAAACGAAAAAAAAATTCAGAAACAACAAAATAAAACAAATAAACACAAGAAACTAAACACAAAAAGGGAATAAGAAATATAACACAATTAATACAGAAGGGAACAGATAGGAAATTTTTTTCCTAAGCTTACCAATAAAGCTTACCTACTTTCAGTTTGTCGCTTATTCTGAAGTCGTTCGCTTTTTGCTTTAAAAAGTGACAGTCGTTCATCATACAGCATTCACTCATTATTTCCATCGACGACGATATGTTTGTCTGTCATTTCTTTTGTAAAAGGCCTTTGAAAAAGTGATTTCTTAGTCAAGTTCAAATCTTCTGCGCTTAGCGTTTGCCCGTTCTGAGAAGCGCGCTATATGAGTCAACGATGTTGACTCATATTGTCTTTGGTTTGGCTAAACATGTTACTGAACACTTCTTGATGCGTGTTTCGTATACAGACATCACTTGTGTCGCAAAAGCTACTAGGATTGGTTCTATTCGCTGATCATTGGCGCTTAGCGTTCGGCCCTCTGGCGAAGGGTACACTGTTATTATCGATGTGCGCTCTAGTTACTAATGTTACTTTGCATAAGATTTCTGTCTTTAAAAAAGTAATTACTTAGTCAAGTTCAAATCTTGAGCGCTTAGCGTTTGATCGTTTCGAGAAGCGCGCAATATAACTCATTGGTTTGAATAAACATGTTACTGACTACTTTCTGATGCGTGATTCTTATAGTGACATCGCTTTTATCGATAAAGTTACTAGGATTGGTTTTATTCGCTGATCTTGAGCGCTTAGCGTTCAACCCTCTTGCGAAGGGTAGAATGTTATTATCGGTATGTGCGCACTAGTTACTAATGTTACTTTGGGTACCATTTCTGCCTTTAAAGAAGTGATTACTTAGTCAAGTTAAAATCTTGGGCGCTTAGCGTTTGATTGTTTTGAGAAGCGCGCTATATGAGTCAACGGTGTAGGGGAAAATATGAAAGACCACGATCTGAACCGTGATTTCTATGTTGACATCGCTTTTGTAACAAAATCTGTTGTAATTCGTTTTATTCACTGATCTTGAGCGCTTAGCGCCGCATAGCGCTAAAACTGTCCATTTTTTTGGATTTTTTTACGAATATTTCATCCGGCACGTATAACCTTAAAAATTACAAAGTTTCAGCTAAATCCACCGAAAGCCATTTTCCTATACATTTAGTGCGGGGTCCTTTGCTACCGAAGAGTTAAAAACTACGAATGTACCACTTCATATGCCCTAAGCTTATGTTTGCCCCCCCCCCCATACTGTTGCGACCTGGCTGGGAGCTCAAAGAATATGTATGATAAATTTGGTGTCGATTGTCAAATACTGTGGATTTTAATAATCAGCATACGTTTTAGGCTAGTTCATTTTATATATTTCAAAAAATCCCCCCCCCCCTCACTCCATCTGTACCTTGTAACATGATTATTTTTCTTCTCCAATTACTTGACCGTCAATTTTGTGATTTTACCCATTTTTCTTCATATTTAAATTTTATAAATCTATTTTCTTTAAATCAGAGGGTTGATTTTGGGGTCAATCATAGATTCAGTTTTACCAATTTTATTTTTATTGTATTTAAAAATATTTTTCTTTGTTCTAATGCATCGAAAAGGAGTTCATTTAAGCTTTATCTGCTAGTCTGTCTCATTGGTGATCGTTCGTGAATGCAATTTTATATACAAAGCCGATAATCAATGATTTTGATATATTCGGTCAAGGAGTCTGCTACCAAGTATATAAGTTGGTACCATACCTTTTAGAGTTATGAACCTGGAACGAAAAATTGATTGATTAGAAGTTATTAAAGAGAAAACTCTAGGTAAAATGCGAATTTCGTTGTTAATCCCATAAATAGCTTTATAGCTCTCAAAATTCATAACCTTGATTTTAAACCAATCCTTTAATTATCAACTCCTCTGAAACGAAACTGTCACTTGAACTGAAATCTATGATTGAGTCCAAGATTAAAGACTCCATGCTGGCTCAACAGTCTTTAACATTTTATGTTTACTCTATTTATTTATTTATTTTTTTTTTTTATTCTGGAGTCTTAGGGATTCTCTGGAGCTGACTCAGAATTTGTGATAACTCTCGATTCGGCCTATCTCTCGCGTTTTTATTTTCTTTTATTCTGGCTTTTACTTAATGAAATTTTTCAATTTTGTGATTTTAGCTCCTTAGAAATTTTATACTTAATTTACTGAGCCCAGTAATTTTTCTTCCGAGACAATATAGACTCACCCTTCAAGGACGTATTCATCTCGGAAGTTGTTATACCATCTAGGATAGGTTTCATGGAACATACACTGGTCTGTCTAAAATATTGAGCAATTAAATATTGGCAATTAACTTTCATTTTATTCACTGCTTTAACTATTTATTATTATTTATTATTATTTATTCTTTTAACAATGCGAACTTTTAATAAAATCCAGAATATACCTAAAATTAACTAGACCCCGAAAGTCTCCAAAAGGTTCGAGAGTTTCACGGCACGAAAAATGTCCAGTCTTTGAGCTCGTCAAGCTGAGAATGCCCGCTTCCGAACTTCCGCTTCGCTTTTCGCGCTTTTCGATCCATTGGTCCCAATCATCCCCACTTCGTTATTCGATTGCGTGCACAATTGTTGATCGTTATAATTTTCCTATATTCGCATTTTCATAGCTTCTCGAGTCTTCTGATTTCTGTGACGTAATTTTATGACGTTACCATTACTATTATTTCCCGCGTTGATGATTTCCCCCCTACCTGTATCAACCCACCCTCCATACCCATACGACCTGGCTAGGAGTTCAAAGAATAGGTGTAAAACATTTGGTACCGATTGACAAAAACTGTGGATTTTCATAATCATCATACGTTTTAGGTCAATTGATGTTATATATTTAAAACGTGTGCCCCTCCCCCACCACTACATCTTCCCCCAAATACTCTTACGACCTGTCCGAGAGCCCAAAGAATATGAGTCGAAAATTTGATGCCGATTGGTTGAAAATTGTGACTCCCTCCCACCTGCCCCACTACTTAGTATACCCCCCCCCCCCATGGGAAAATTTATCGTTTTTTATTATTAATAATCGAAAATCACTGCAAAAATTATTTTGTGCAAAATGAAATTATCTGACAAGGCGACCTTTAAGCTCTGCTTTTTTTGTTTAAATTGATACTCTCCTCAATGAAAGGTACATACCAGAAGTCTTCTGAAAAAAACCAAGAAGGCGCTATTTTTACCCATTTTCGAAAAAAATGCATTTCAAAAATTGCGAACGCAGTCATCGAGCCTATATAAAAGTATTTGGAAGCATCGGTAGCTCCCTGTAGAGCACTCAGTTGATAGCTACAAGGTTGCGCGTTCGATTCTCGCTATCCGTACTTAATTTTTTTTTTATATTTACCAAAATACTTGTTAATTGCATTTTTGATTTGCATTTAATATAATTATGCTATTTAATGATTATTTATTCCTTTTTTCATCAAAGACTTTGTTTATCCTATTTTAATTATCACTCGTTTGGAATACCAGTGGATGCAGTGACTCATTTCATAAATATTTAGTAACAAGAACCAAAAGTGTCTTGAAACTGTATTTTCACATATTAAAGATAATTTTCGATTATTTATGTGCTTTTTTCTGTTTTCCAGAAAACAATATAATTTTGTATTTAGCGTTGAAATGGTTGTTTTCAACTATTTTTTCCTTCTTCAGTTTAAAAACGTAAATACTAGATACTTCTAAAGAATAAAGAATTTTTATAAAATGGACAATTGTCCAAACGAGTGATAATAAAAATACGATAAACAGAGCTTTTATTGAAAATAAGGAATAAATAATCATTAAACGGCATTTTATATTAAATGTTTTTCAAAAATGTAAACAGCAAGTATTTTGATCAATTAAAAAAATAAATAAAAGTACGGCTAGAGGAAATCTAACGCGCAACCTTACGGCTGTCAGCCAAGCGCTCTACCTGGGAGCTGCCGACGCTTCGAAATAATCTTGCATTGGCACGATGACCATGCGTTCACAATTTTTAAAATGAATTTTTCTCGAAAATGGGTCAAAATTGCGTCTTCACAATTTTTCTTAGAAAACCTCTGGCATGCACCGTTCATTGAGGAGAGTATTAATTTAAACACAAAAAAAACAGAACTAAAGGACACCTTGTGAGCGATTATCATAAATGTGTATGAAATTTAGTAATCACCTTCCTAATAGCGATTTTATATGCTTGTGATATTATGTTTATATACATGGGTAATTGAAATTTAATGCTATTTTTAATAGGGTATACAAAAAATGGTTTAGAAAATTAACAACAATTTAAAGGAAATAAAAATCATATTTTAGAATTTGTAATCAAACTTCTTTAAAAAAAAAGACATATTTTAAATCTAAATTCAAACAGTATTCACATAAATAGACATTTCAGAAGGACCGAATCCATTATAAATCAGACCTCTAACTTTTATCTCATTTGACACATTTATTTTGGCCAATTTCAGTCGAAGTTGACATTTTATAAGGATAAACTTACCTCTGAATTGGTTTTCCCGCAAAAAACTGTCAAGATGCCTTATTTATATGAGCATATTTTTAGGAAAATATTGAAAAGTATAAAAAAGATTTTATGAAAAATCACACCTTTTCCATTTATCCAATAACTTTTTAAACTTTCTGCTTATAGCAAAAACGGGAAAGGAATGCATAATTTCCTCAAAAAAAATTCGAGGTGATGATAAAATTTACGCTAAATGTGTCATTTCTGTGTGAGGGTGCTACTTAAGGGTTTATTTTCAAGACTTAGCTAAAATTAAGTGAAACCCGAAAAAGGGAAAATTTTGCTTGTACTTTTTTGAGACGGTATTTCGAACTGTCTCATTTTGTTTGAGGGTAGATGTTCAGTGTTAGGGTTTGATTTAAAAAAATGATTGTTAATGTGTCTCCTGAGGCTAGTTTTTCAGTGGTAGCGGTTGGGGTTTGAACATTTTTGTTGATTTAACTTATCAGTATTTATTCAGCACCAAGTTATGTCATATTAACAACTGCAAGTTTTGCAGAATTTTGTGTGCTGTACGGTGTGATCATGCCAGCTTAGCATCCGGCCAAAGGTAACTAGTAGTTTTTTCCAAAAACTTAAAAAGCACGAAGTGTTTCAATGTGGTACAAAATTAACACAAAATTATGGAATATTGAAAAATACAAACTTGCATTATTTTATGTGTGGTCGTGCCAGTTTAACGTTAATTTTAACGTCTTATAGATTCCGTCACAGACTGTGGTTATGGAGACGTGGTTGTGGCACCCGCTTCCAGCGAATTCGCGGTAAAATTTCAGCCATAACCACGTTTCACAGCCGTGAGATAGGTGGCTACAGTCTGTAAAGGAATCAATACGACGATCCAGCAAAAGCCTCGTGGACCCTAAGAACACGGAGCGACCCAAGGACAACCGCCTTCTGCATTTTTCCCGCAAGTGTTCTAGCATATTGTTGACACGCAGGGATGCTTTTTAGGCTATTAGCAAGTGAAAACTTGGCACCTCCAAGAGCGCCGATGATAAGGACGATCAGTTTAACAGAATATTCCGGGTACAATCGTTGCAACTCCCTTATAAGGTTTCAATGCCTCTCTTTCTTTTCATTCTCCTTGGCTATGATGTTTTTGTCAGCTGGTGCCGAAAATTCGATAACGAACATCGTTCGCTTCTCGAAGTCAAGAAGAACCAT
>NC_046663.1:136825209-136827560 GCF_010883055.1 Belonocnema kinseyi
AAGTTTCTGTGAATGTACCGCCAGGCCACTTTTTTTTAGTACTACACCACTGAATATAAATTGTGAATTGCGTAAATAATGTTATACCAAATGTATAGGAAATTATTTCCACATGTTTTGTCGAGCAAATTCAAATTTAAACAACTTTAATTTTGGCTTCAAACTTTTTAAACTACCTTTCACATTTCTAAAATTTACGAAGAAAAATATATGTTATCGACCTCCGTATGCTCTACTAAATGAAAAAAATTAGAGTACTACTAAATCAAATCGTATTGGATAAAGTGGCATGTGCAATTATACCATGAATCTTTCGAGATTTTTTTGTGGAGTTAAGAAAAAGTAATCGCAGAAAGAAAAAATGTCTACGGTTTCCCTCATATATGTAAAATAAGATTTAGGAGCTTGTAATTCGGCATTGACTAATGTTTGATCGCAGGCTACAATCTGGCACACGTTCAACTATATTTGAGCCAACTCTACGGATAGAAATCTCAAGAGTTTATGCTAAAGATACTCAAAGCTCTGAGAACCTCTGAGAAATCCTCCGCAAGCACTCAAGTAGATATATTTAAAGGTCGAGGTAGCTCGTTTAAATGATATGCATACTTTAAAAAGTCCTTTCCGAAATTGAAATAAAAATACGATCATAAATAACAAGTAGATAGGCTGAAATTGAAATTAGAATTCGATCATAAATAACAAGCAGAGAGGCTATCTCAATAGAGTAGCCGACACTCAAGCAGTCCGTTAGCCCAGCATGTGCGCAAGTGTTTTTGTTGACGTGCGACATGACAAATATACTATTATATGGAAATAGTACGATTTGCCAACTAAAAATGAATATAAAAGAACCAAAAAACAACTCAAATATTTCTCGGAATATTGAGCTTTGAAGCATGATGTGGAAATGTCAGTCATCAGGAAGCTTAGAATATGGGACTGCAACTGCATACGAGTTTTTGGAGAAAATATTCTGAACGTAAAAGTAAGTTATAAAGGTCTGAATATTAATATTTTTCAAGTGTAGAATGTATTACCTCAATCACGTTCTATTCTTGTGTTGATTGACGACATTTCAGTGTCACGAAATACAATCAACTGTCCGAAATTTGAGGTTGTACTTGATTCGATACACAAACCTGAAGTTTTTGATATTTTCTTTTCTTTAATGACACTGAAAGCTCGTCAATCGAAAAAAGAATGGAACATCTCTAAGAAAATAAATTCTAGTTGCCTGCATTCCCATGCTATCTTGCTAAAATACTCACTTAAAACCCAGGAGAGCTTCCCGTTCTTCGGACCTGCTTTTAATTGATTAGCCACTGACGGGAAGGAGAGCATACAGGGACAGGAGTGACGGAACTACGCAATAAGAAATACTAGGCAGTCTGATAAGTCCCTGAAAAATGAAACATGGAGACGTTTTTTTTGGCCAAAGTCGGTTTTATTTTTCAACATACTCTCCTTTTGGGTCGATACAGCGAGTCCAACGATTTTCTAACTTTTTGATACCGTCCGAAAAGTATTCGATCGGAAGGTCTCCAAAAGACGTCTCAGTTTCAGCTATGAGCTCCTCATTTGAGTAAAAACGTTTACCGGTGAGCCATCTCTTCAGGTTAGGGAACAAGTAATAGTCGCTGGGGGCCAGGTCTGGTGAATACGGTGGCTGAGGAATCAATTTGAAGCCGATTTCATGCAATTTTACTTGTACAACTAAGCATGAATCAGCACCTGTCGCGCGCAGAGCTTCTTCATGCCCAAAACTGAATGCACGATATTGCTCACACGTTCCAATGATAGGCCTACAGCATTAGCTGCCTCTCTCAATTTCACTTTGGGATCATTCAACATCATATCAAGGATTTTTTCGACATTTTCTGGTGTAGTGACCTCTTCTGGGCGCCCAGATCGTTCAGCATCAACTGTGCTCGTACGGCCACAACGAAACTCGATAAACCACTTATGAATCGTTCCAATCGACGGTGCAGAGTCCGGGTAATACTTATCCAGCTTGGCCTTGGTCTCGGATATCGGTTTCTTGCGAAGATAGTAGTGTTTGATCAAAACTCGAAACTCAGATTTTTCCATATTAAAAAAAACTTGGAGGTTGGTCGCTTCTCAGTGCTGTAACTTGTAAATGCGTAAACATAAATGGCTGAAGCTTTGACAGGCGTAATTTGAAGGATCAAGCTCGACGAAAATGGTTCACATTAGTCAATACTAATGCCATCTCTCAGAATTTTCAGGTACTTATCAGACTGCCTAGTAGCTGTGTACGCGAGACTTGAAATAATTAAGACTTCACAGTAGATTCGATTTATTCAATAATTGTTATGCTTTACTTCTCT
>NC_046663.1:136827660-136829143 GCF_010883055.1 Belonocnema kinseyi
TATAAATAATTCAGAAGACCTCAAAACCCATTCAAATGCAAGTGAATGGATTTTTGTTTCCTCGGTAATGAACTGCAATCTTTGCATGAAATAAAAATTTTCTTTGGCACCAAAAAGTGAAATCACATAATTACTTTTGACTTCAAATTCGAAGAAAATTTTCCCTACCCGAAACAAACTTTTTATAATTATCAACCTTGAATAGTAGTTATTGCTAATATTATTCTCTATTAAACTGAACTCAAAGTACCAAATATTTTAATAAAAGTTCGTTAAATTAAAATAATAGCAAAGGATTTATTCAATTAATTAAAATGAAATATACGATTCCCTATCCCGATATTCTTATATTTTCCTAATACAAAGAGAATTAGAAATTAGTAAGTAGAATTAGTAAGAATTAGTAAGTCACTTACTAAGTTTTTCAGTTGTACGGCAGTGATATGCCTTATGGATATCAGTAAATTTTTGGACGCGAGTTTTAAAGAGGATTCAAAATGCGAGAATTTAATTCTAAAATTATTTTTTAGCGTTAAAAATATTCATATTAATCCATTGTTTGCTTCACGATTCAGTTTCATATTATAATTAACAATAAATAACTATTTAAAATATTATTATTTTGTAATAATAAAATAATTACAATATTTTGATACTTTGTTGTACATTAATATTTAGATATATTCTTAGACTATTCTTTCATCTAATAGATGGACGAAGAAATTCTATAGAATGCGAATTTGTTAGCACAAAAATCTTTGTTCATTTAAGAGAAAAGTGTATGATATTTACTTACAAATAACAAAAATAATTCTTAAAAATAATAATTTAATCCATTGACACGTATGTTGAAAGTTGAATATAATAAATTACTTACATTTGATTCGAAAATCACCTGGAAAATTAAAAGCAAAATATGATATCATTTGAAACTTCGAATATTCTCATTTTTTCAATATTAAATTACTGACATTCAATTGATAACTATACTGCTTCTAGATTCCTCTGGTGGCCGGTGGTAGCAGGAGGATCTGATTGCCGAATGACAAGCAGATATTCGAAGCACTGCTTGCCCCATCTCTAATAATTAATATTATAATATTAATTTATACATTTTTTCTAACGATTCCATTAGCCCCCTTATATTCGCGACTTCATATTAGGGCACACTGCTTTTTTTTTATTTGTAACTGCAACGCAGTGGACACGTTTTTGATCAGGTTCAAAATCTTTCCCCTAACATTTCATTTTAAAAAAATTCTTACCTGACCCGCATTGATGATCTTATGAATTGACAAATATTTCTAATGCTCAAATTGGTGAAAGAAGTTATATACTGCAACTGAATTCTTTCGTAAAGTGTTATATAGACCCCGTCATAAAATCTCTTTTGCTCTCACAATTAATTTAAAATTGCAAAAAATGATAAAAACTTGAACCTTTGCTTTTTCTCAAAGAGCTGTAACATATTTGACTGGTTATA